>NC_143135.1:81200681-81503712 GCF_059928025.1 Delphinapterus leucas | reverse complement strand
AGTGATGAAGGAGAAAAACCTGCAACCAAGACTACTCTACCCAGCAAGGATCTCATTCAGATTTGATGGAGAAATTAAAACCTTAACAGACAAGCAAAAGCTGAGAGAGTTCAGCACCACCAAACCAGCTTTACAACAAATGCTAAAGAAACTTCTCTAGACAAGAAACACAAGAGAAGGAAAAGACCTATAATAACGAACCCAAAACAATTTAGAAAATGGGAATAGGAACATACATATCGATAATTACCTTAAATGTAAATGGACTAAATGCTCCCACCAAAAGACACAGATTGGCTGAATGGATACAAAAACAAGACCCTTATATATGCTGTCTACAAGAGACCCACTTCAGACCTAGAGACACATACAGACTGAAAGTAAGGGGATGGAAAAAGATATTCCATGCAAATGGAAACCAAAAGAAAGCTGGAGTAGCAATTCTCATAACAGACAAAATAGACTTTAAAATAAGGACCATTAGAAGAGACAAAGAAGGACACTACATAATGATCAAGGGATCGATCCAAGAAGATATAACAATTGTAAATATTTATGCACCCAACATAGGAGCACCTCAATACATAAGGCAAATACTAACAGCCATAAAAGGGGAAATCGACAGTAACACATTCATAGTAGGGGACTTTAACACCCCACTTTCACCAATGGACAGATCATCCAAAATGAAAATAAATAAGGAAAAACAAGTTTTAAATGATACATTAAACAAGATGGACTTAATTGATATTTATAGGACACTCCATCCAAAAACAACAGAATACACATTTTTCTCAAGTGCTCATGGAACATTCTCCAGGATACATCATATCTTGGGTCACAAATCAAGCCTTGGTAAATTTAAGAAATTTGAAATTGTATCAAGTATCTTTTCCGACCACAACGCCATGAGACAAGATATCAATTACAGGAAAAGATCTGTAAAAAATACAAACACATGGAGGCTAAACAATACACTACTTAATAATGAAGTGATCACTGAAGAAATCAAAGAGGAAATAAAAAAATACCTAGAAACAAATGACAATGGAGACACAACGACCCAAAACCTACAGTATGCAGCAAAAGCAGTTCTAAGGGGGAAGTTTATAGCAATACAAGCCCACCTTAAGAAGCAGGAAACATCTCGAATAAACAACATAACCTTGCACCTCAAGCAATTAGAGAAAGAAGAACAAAAAAACCCCAAAGCTAGCAGAAGGAAAGAAATCATAAAAATCAGATCAGAAATAAATGAAAAAGAAATGAAGGAAACAATAGCAAAGATCAATAAAACTAAAAGGTGGTTCTTTGAGAAGATAAATAAAATAGATAAACTACTAGCCAGACTCATCAAGAAAAAAAGGGAGAAGATTCAAATCAAGAGAATTAGAAATGAAAAAGGAGAAGTAACAACTGACACTGCAGAAATAAAAAAGATCATGAGAGATTACTACAAGCAAATCTATGCCCAAAAAATGGACAATCTGGAAGAAATGGACAAATTCTTAGAAATGCACAACCTGCCAATACTGAATCAGGAAGAAATAGAAAATATGAAAAGAACAATCACAAGCACTGAAATTGAAACTGTGATTAAAAATCTTCCAACAAACAAAAGCCCAGGACCAGATGGCTTCACAGGCGAATTCTATCAAACATTTAGAGAAAAGCTAACACCTATCCTTCTCGAACTCTTCCAAAATATAGCAGAGGGAGGAACACTCCCAAATTCCTTCTACAAGGCCACCATCACCTTGATAACAAAACCAGACAAGGATGTCACAAAGAAAGAAAACTACAGGCCAATATCACTGATGAACATAGATGCAAAAATCCTCAACAAAATACTAGCAAACAGAATCCAACAGCACATTAAAAGGATCATACACCATGACCAAGTGGGGTTTATTCCAGGAATGCAAGGATTCTTCAATATACGCAAATCTATCAATGTGATAAACCATATTAACAAACTGAAGGAGAAAAACCATATGATCATCTCAATACATGCAGAGAAAACTTTTGACAAAATTCAACACCCATTTATGATAAAAACCCTGCAGAAAGTAGGCATAGAGGGAACTTTCCTCAGCATAATAAAGGCCATATATGACAAGCCCACAGCCAACATCATCCTCAATGGTGAAAAACTGAAAGCATTTCCACTAAGATCAGGAACAAGAGAAGGTTGCCGACTCTCACCACTGTTATTCAACATAGTTTTGGAAGTTTTAGCCACAGCAATCAGAGAAGAAAAGGAAATAAAAGGAATCCAAATCAGAAAAGGAGAAGTAAAGCTGTCTCTGTTTGCAGATGACATGATACTATACATAGAGAATCCTAAAGGTGCTACCAGAAAACTGCTAGAGCTAATCAATGAATTTGGTAAAGTAGCAGGATACAAAATTAATGCACAGAAATCTCTGGCATTCCTATATACTAATGATGAAAAATCTGAAATTGAAATCAAGAAAGTACTCCCATTCACCATTGCAACAAAAAAATAAAATATCTAGGAATAAACCTACCTAAGGAGACAAAACAACTGTATGCAGAAAATTATAAGACACTGATGAAAGAAATTAAAGATGATACAAATAGATGGAGAGATATACCATGTTCTTGGACTGGAAGAATCAACATTGTGAAAATGACTCTACTACCCAAAGCAATCTATAGATTCAATGCAATCCCTATCAAACTACCACTGTCATTTTTCACAGAACTAGAAGAAAAAATTTTGCAATTTGTATGGAAACACCAAAGACCCCGAATAGCCAAAGCAATCTTGAGAACGAAAAAAGGAGCTGGAGGAATCAGGCTCCCTGACTTCAGACTATACTACAAAGCTACAGTAATCAAGACAGTATGGTACTGGCACAAAAACAGAAAGATAGATCAATGGAACAGGATAGAAAGCCCAGAGATAAACCCACGCACATATGGACACCTTATCTTTGATAATGGAGGCAGGAATATACAGTGGAGAAAGGACAGCCTCTTCAATAAGTGGTGCTGGGAAAACTGGACAGGTACATGTAAAAGTATGAGATTAGATCACTCCCTAACACCATACACAAAAATAAGCTCAAAATGGATTAAAGACCTAAATATAAGGCCAGAAACTATCAAACTCTTAGAGGAAAACATAGGCAGAACACTCCGTGACATAAATCACAGCAAGATCCTTTCTCACCCACCTCCTAGAGTAATGGAAATAAAAACAGAAATAAACAAATGGGACCTAATGAAACTTCAAAGCTTTTGCACAGCAAAGGAAACCATGAACAAGACCAAAAGACAACCCTCAGAATGGGAGAAAATATTTGCAAATGAAGCAACTGACAAAGGATTAATCTCCAAAATTTACAAGCAACTCATGCAGCTCAGTAACAAAAAAACAAACAACCCAATCCAAAAATGGACAGAAGACCTAAATAGACATTTCTCCAAAGAAGATATACAGACTGCCAACAAACATATGAAAGAATGCTCAACATCTTTAATCATTAGAGAAATGCAAATCAAAACTACAATGAGATATCATCTCACACCCGTCAGAATGGCCATCATCAAAAAGTCTGGAAACAAATGCTGGAGAGGTTGTGGAGAATAGGGAACACTCTTGCACTGCTGGTGGGAATGTGAATTGGTTCAGTCACTATGGAGAACAGTATGGAGGCTCCTTAAAAAACTTCAAATAGAACTACCATATGACCCAGCAATCCCACTACTGGGCATATACCCTGAGAAAACCAAAATTCAAAAAGAGTCATGTACCAAAATGTTCATTGCAGCTCTATTTACAATAGCCTGTAGATGGAAACAACCTAAGTGCCCATCATTGAATGAATGGATAAAGAAGATGTGGCACATATATACAATGGAATATTACTCAGCCATAAAAAGAAACGAAATTGAGCTATTTGTAATGAGGTGGATAGACCTAGAGTCGGTCATACAGAGTGAAGTAAGTCAGAAAGAAAAAGACAAATACCATATGCTAACACATATATATGGAATTTAAGAAGAAAAAAAATGCCATGAAGAACCTAGGGGTAAGACAGGAATAAAGACACAGACCTACTGGAGAAAGGACTTGAGGATATGGGGGGGGAAGGGTGAGCTCTGACAGGGCGAGAGAGAGTCATGGACATATACACACTAACAAACATAAGGTAGATAGCTAGTGTGAAGCAGCCGCATGGCACAGGGATATCGGCTCGGTGCTTTGTGACCACCTGGACGGGTGGGGTAGGGAGGGTGGGAGGGAGGGAGAGGCAGGAGGGAAGAGATATGGGAACATATGTATATGTATAACTGATTCACTTTGTTATAAAGCAGAAACTAACACACCATTGTAAAGCAATTATACCCCAATAAAGATGTTTAAAAAAAAATAGTCAATTTCATTGGAACATATTTTTAATGTCTTTATTAGCTAGATCTTAATATGAATTATTAATTCATATTATTTTCCTATTTTGTTTCAAGTTTTTTGTGTTTTTCCTATCAACTTGTGCAAATACTCCCTGTATTAGAAGGAAGGATTAGACCATGTTCTTATGTTATTAGATCATTGTCATATGTTAGCAAGTATTTCTTCGTTTGATATTGTATTTTGTGTATGATATTATGTGACATGTAGAACATTGACATTTTCAGTAATGACATCCACTTATATTTTTTCTGCATTTACTTCTACCTTTTAAATTAAATATTGCACTACTTCATCCATAATTTTTTTAATTGCTTTTAAGATGTTTTTATCTTTCTCTAAATTATATATGTTGTTTCCTATGAATTGTGGGATACTATTATTAAGGATATTATTGATATTTTTTCCAACGAATTACAAATTGTGAAAGAAATACTTGTTGATTCATGCTTCATTTTCTTACTAATTGCTTTAATATTAATTTAGAATGTGCTCTGGGCTACTTGTTTTTGGATAATATATAATAAAGATACTAGACTTTGGTTTTTACATTAGGGAGTCTTTGACTACCAGGGATTGGAATCCACTCAAACTAGCCTCAAAAACAAAACAAAACAAAACAAACAAACAAAAAAAACCCACCAAAATAACAGTCTTAAAGTAAGCATACATCAGGTAATCTAATATTCCTACAAGTGGAAAACAAAAAAATAGCCATGTCTCTGGAAATCTGGTCTAGAAAATTGAAAGTCAGGAAATCATTCTCTCTGATTAGCCCCTCCAATGTAGCATGAGTCTTTCTTTTAAATCTTGCATCTATAAAAATCTATAATTTTTAATAAATTAGCTAACTTCTCTGACACAATTTTCCAAGTATGAAGTGGGTACACTAACACTTGACTCATATAGAGCAGGTACAATATTATGTGTATGAAGTGCCTCCCTGTTACACTGCCTGTCACATAGTGGGCAATTTTGATAGTAGAAGTCATTACTGTTACATGCACTGATTTATCTTTCAGGGCTGTGCCACATCACACTGTTAATTACTATTGCTTTATAGTCTTCTTTATTTCTCCCTGTTCACAATCTTCTTATTCTTGTATTGTACATGTTTTCAGATGAATTTTAGAAAGAAGTTATAAGTTTTCTGACAACTAAAAGGGGGTTTTAATGGAATTAAAATAAGTACATCCTTAGGACTATGTTTTATGTAATCATTAAGCCACATATTATATTTTTATCTTTAAGCAAAAGTTTAGATTTTCCTTCACATAACTTCCTCAAATTTTTAGATAAAGATATTCCTGAATAGTTTGTATTTTTTACTGTTTTGAATGAAAATACCTTCCTCCATAGTTTCCAACTGGTTATTGCTGTGAGTGTTAAGAAAAGAAAATGACAGGCACTGTTGATTCTTAATTATATATAAATTTAATTCAGCAGCCATATTGAAATTCATTGTTGTAAAGAATCTTTCACTTAGTTTTTCTTTTGAAAATTCTACATATAAAATTTTGTTATCTGCAAATCATAAACTTGTCTTTCCCTTGTCACTATTCACAGCTTTTATTTCATATTCATGAAATTTTATATTTATCACATACCTCTAGATAAAATAAACATTAAAATAGTGATAGTGGGCATTCTTAATTATTATTTTAGTGGAAATGCCTCCAGTGTTTCACCAGTAAGGATAGTGTTCCTTCTGTTGATTTAAGCAAGATTTTTTGATAATAAAGTGTATATTTACATTATTATTTTCATATGTTTTTTCTCCCTCTAAGAGATGAATGTTATTTGGGCCCTTATGTAGACTAGAGCAAAGAGAAAGAAAATATGATCTTTCTATTTGAACTACTGATAGAGTATATTAATAGGTGTTCTGATATCAAGCAATGATTATATTACTGAGATAAAATCTTTGTCAAGAAAAAAGAAGAGATGAAAAAGCACATGCCCAATCCCTTTCAGAGGAGCTTTTCTTCCAATAAGCAATTAACCGTAACTTAGTCAAAAAGCAAATCATAGCTCCAATGGAAGCTGAGAAATTAAGTGTTTATTGCATGTTGCCACATGCCTAACCAAAAAAATTGGAGTTTCTACTAGGAAAGGAAAAAGAAAACATATTTTGTCTCAACAGTGTCTCTACCATACATTGTTTCCATAGTCAATGAATACCTAATATCCCATTTAATGGATATATTAGAATGTATATTACTAATTTAGGTAATTTCCAAATTTTTTATCTTAAGCAATTTTAAAATTTAAAAAATCCTTATAAATATATCTTTAAGCTTCTCTCTGATAATATTATTAGGATAAACTCTCAAAACTAAAATTACAGGGTCAAAAGCATTAAAATTTTAAAATTCTATGTAAGGTATTATTCAAAAAATTGTCCACATGTGCCCTCCCCATGAGCCAAAAGTGATATAGTCTATTTTTCTATATTTTCATCAATATCATGCATGATCAATCTCCTTAATTTGTCAGGTTAAAAACAAAATCATTTTAATTTTTATGTATTTGATTTATAAATTGATTAAGCTTCTTTCCCACACTTACTGGTCATTGTATACTATTTAAATGTTAGCTGGTGCCTCCTCTTGCCCACAAGTTCTATATAGGGTTGTCTTAAACTCATAGGAGCTGGCACCTAGGCTACCTCAGTGACTTCAAACCCTTCCAGGGCTTGTCCTTCTAACTAAAAGCACATTCTTACTTCAGAATTTGCTAAAACCCCTGGCTGGAAAAATAACCCCTCCCTTCCCCATATATATAAGTCTTACTACATCCCTTCTTTGGATGTCTGCTAAATTACCTAACTTTATCAGTGAAGCTTTCCCTAACCACTCTAAATAACACAGCATGCCCTTTCCTGTCTCTGATACTCCCTACATCCTTACCCTGCTTCATTATTTGTTTCACAGTACTGATTACCGTACGACACACCACATAATTTTGTTTTGACTATTTATATGTCCATCTCATTTCATGAGGGCAGTGACTTTGTTTGTTATTGTATTCACAGAGTGTAGAATAGTGTCTGGCACAGAGAAGACACCAATTTTTGACTAGGTGAATCAATACATCTAAAAAACATTTTGCCATGTAGCTAGAGAGATAAAATATGTAATACACTTTGCAAATAGCTTTGCAATACAAACTTTTTTTCAGTGCAAAACTTAGGTTTTGTTTTAGTTGAGGATTGCTATTTCTTATTTTATTAAACCTAAGCCATTTATTCTAGATTCTTCTTGAGAACATCTACTATTTATGTGCTAGAAATTCATAATACATTCTTTTCTTCACAACCAAACATTTTTCATTCTATAAATACTGTTTGTATGATTGTTCTCTGACTAATTCAATAGTGGCCATTGGAGATACAACAATGAAAAAGATAGACAGGTTTGCTACTTATATAGAGTTTATTTAACATAAATATCTAAAACACACTGTTATCAAATGAATGTTTGTGTCCCCCCCAAAATTCATATGTTGAAATCCTAATGCTCAATTTGGTAGTATTAGAAAGTGAGGGCTTTGGGAGATGCTTAGGTCATGAGGGTAGAACCATCATGAATGAGATTAGTGCCATTATAAAAGTGGTTCCAGAGAGATTCTTAGCTCCTTTCCTCTTGTGAACATATGAGGGGAAATCTGTGACCAGAAGAGGGACTTCACCTGACCTTGCTGGCACCCTGATCTCAGACTTGAAGCCTCTGGAACTGTATGCAGTACATTTCTTCTGTTTATAGGTCACTAGTCTGTGGTATTTTGTTACAGCAGCCCAAATGTTAAAATGAATATCATGTTCTGAAAACTGAACTAAGAATCTCAGTCCAATTCTGTTTTTTCCAAAATTGTTATGTTGATGGCTGGCATTTCCATCCCCACACTTTTCCTTGCCAGATTCCTAGCTTTGTAAGTTAGCTCCTTCTTTTTCCTCCTTTGACATGAAATCAATCACCAAATCTGCCAGCTTTACTTTGGCATTTCCAAATCTTCTTTGTTCTCCCCATAATCACTCTCACCTGTTCAGGTCAAACCCCCTTTATTTCTCATCTGAAGTAATACATAGACTCATCACTGGTCAACATAAATTCACATTTGTCTTCCTCTAATACACTAGACTATCATTGGTGAGATTGCTCTGAAATGAATGTCATTCATCATTCACAAATTTATTAGTTCCCTATTCTTTTCAGAGTAAGCTACAAACATATTCTCATAACTCACAAATTCTGTTGTGTCCTTACTTCCTCCAACATTTCCTCTTCTATTTTGAATCCCAGCTATGCTGAAATACTTTCAAGTCTCCGTGTTTTATGTGCCTCTGTATGCTCTATATGCCTTTCTGTGTACTAATCTTGCTTCCCTGGAATAACTCACAAAACATTTTATAAATATTTTCTTATTGAAGATTCAGTTTTCCAGGGTAATTTTCTTTGATACTTTTCTCCTAGCTATTGGGTACTCCTCCAACATTTTCTTTTTTCTTTTTTTTCTTTTTTTTCGGTACGTGGTCCTCTCACTGTTGTGGCCTCTCCCATCGCGGAGCACAGGCTCTGGACGCGCAGGCTCACGGGCACAGCCGCTCCGCCTCATGTGGGATCTTCCCGGACCGGGGCACGAACCCATGTCCCCTGCATCGGAAGGCGGACTCTCAACCACTGCGCCACCAGGGAAACCCCTCCAACATGTTTTCACATGTTCTTGAAGGGCAGTATTTATCAGGCACTGTCCACACAGGACAACAAAAGATACTATTGTATATAGATAAAGAGATGAAACTTAATATACGGATTTATTAATTTGGTATTCAAACACTGAAAAAGAAAAAAAGGAATATTGAGGAAACACTAAGGTGATATCTGCAGGAAGCATTTACCAATCAATCTAAGGTAGAGGGAATTCAAAAGAAGTAATTGGGGTTATCAAAACCTAAGTTTTGATATTCAGAGGGGAGGGCCTTCGAAATTAGTACTCAGACCTCTGAGGAAGGCATAATGGTGTAGCTTTGGTTTTTTAAAGCCTGATCATGGAAATTCCATGAAGTAGACTCTAGACCTCTGAGGAAAATGCTCTACCCACTTTTGACGTGAGTTCTCTCAAGGGGATGGGATGAAGCTGCTTCTAGGAGTGTTGCAATAAGCCCAGATCTGAAACTAGTTACCACTTCAGGAATAAAGGGTCATTGCTTTGCCAATGCTGACAGGAATAGATAAACAAGTAATTTATTCTCTTATCCTTATGCTTTCTTATCTCTATCTTTACCCCTTATTGGTAGAGCCTAACTGGATGCTAGCTGACCAAAGAAAAATTGTTTGCAGAATTCCAGCCCCAACATCATGAAGGAGAATATGGAAGGGTGAATTTGAAATTAATAAAGAATCGTTTAATGATTGGTACAGTGCCAGGCTTTGTGTTCTGTAGGTTGTCAAGGTCATTCTGCTCTTCTTTTCTCAGTGCTACATTAGTATTACCACAAAATTCAGGTTGTTCATAACTGTATCATTCAGGATTCAGTCAGAGAAGCAGAACGACCTGGAAGCTGATAAAATGGTCTGCATAAAGATAATGCCTGTGTCAATGACTGAGGCCTAAAGTTCACTGGGAAACAAAGAGGTGAGTGAAGATGGACTTGAAGTGAAGGAAGCAACTCAGCTGAAACCTACAAGGATTACATAGAAACCAAGATAAAAGTCATCAGTCTTTCACTGTCTCCAAGCCTCCAACTTCAGAGATGGCTGTGTCCTTCAGGACTCACATCTGTAATTCAACATATATCAGACCCAAGAGATGAGAAAGCTGAAGGAGGAAATCGACTGGACCTGGAGGAGTTTTGGGCCTGGCTGTTTTTCCAAGCTAAGCATGTAGGTGCTAATGCTGTAAATTGTCTCATGTCCTTCACTGACCTTCCATATTTAAAGAAAACATGGCTGCTGCTTCACTGACATTCCAGATCTCATGAAAATATCTCTTGTGGCTGAATCTAACTTTGAACTTGCAGGGAAGGAAATTCTGAGAAACCTAGTTCCAGCTTAGTAAGTTGACACAATACAAAACTAAAAAGTAACCTGCATTTGGTACCCTATAAACATGTATGTATATATGCTCATAATATTGATTCACTGAGTCTCTCTTCCCTTCTACATTCTCTTCCTAGATGATATTTTTCAATTTCATGGTATTTAATACTATCAATATATTTTAAAATATTCTCACTGTATATAATTGATAGTTTTGTCTTCTAAATTTCACATTAGTATTTAACTAATTACAAACTAGATATCTCCCTTGGAGCATAATTCCAAAATTGAATTTGTGTTAATTACTCACCTGTACAGTCCCAAACTTACTTCTTTTCCACTCTTCTCACTTTTTCTTTTTATCTAGTGATACACGTATAGATAAAGAAACTTGGGAGTATCTTTGATATCATTCTCTTCTGAAAACCCCACTTAAATTTTGTCACCTAGATATATAGATTCCCTCTCTGTTTCATCCATTTCTCAACATCCTATACTTTCAGCCCAGGCTGAGACACCATCATCTCTCACCTGAACTACTGCAAGTGTGTCTTAATGCCATTAAAACACGCAAATTCTCCTTTTTTGTTGGGGATATATTGGCAAATAGAAAGAATAGGTTTTGTGATTATAATACTCATCAAATTAAATGGCTCAGGGCTTCCCTGGTGGCGCAGTGGTTGAGGGTCCGCCTGCCGATGCAGGGGACACGGGTTCGTGCCCCGATCCGGGAAGATCCCACATGCCTCAGAGCGGCTGGGCCTGTGAGCCATGGCTGCTGGGCCTGCGCGTCCGGAGCCTGTGCTCCGCAACGGGAGAGACCACAACAGTGAGAGGCCAGTGTAATGCAAAAAAAAAAAAAAAAAAAAATTAAATGGCTCAGCCAATGGCATTCTGTAATGAGCATTTTCTGTACTGCTGAGAATATTCAATTCTACCCTGGAAAACAAGAAAACAACAAAGTGGATGGAATTCATAAGAAATGTTAAGTATAAATAGTAATATGCTACAAAGTAAACATATGCGATATAAGCAAAACTCATAGGATAGGTTTATATATAATGAATAAAAAGTAACTCTTGGAATGTAGGCAGAATTCATATGATTTAGTATTTAGATTACTAAATTCATATGATTTAGATTCATAGATAGTAAGTTAGTAAGACTGACAAGACAGAATAAATATAAAATATAATGAAATAAAAATATGCTGCTTAAAGATACAAAGGGATGAAAGACCAAATTTGTGATCATGCAACCTCTAGACTAGGACTTGATCATATATGAATTTAACACCATTTGCTGACAATCCAATAGAGTCCCATTCTGGTCATACAAGTGCTCTACCCAAGGAATGCAAATAAGACCAAAGGCTGTTAAACAAGCTAATTGGCAGATACTCTTGCATCAAGTAGAATTCCCCTGCAACTCTGACAGAACAGGTGTGTGTCATTGGCTCAAGATATATCCCTCTGTTACTCTTCCTTGATCCAACCTCAGCTCTGGTCCTCATCACTAAAACTTCAGTTGCGAAGGCTGATATAGCAAGAGAGAAGCAGGATTTATGAACATTGGGAACATCGGGACTCAGGGAGAGTGGTCCTTTTAACCTGCTTGCACCTATCTAAATGTGTTAATTTGACCTATTTCATTCTCCTTCCTTCTTGCTCAGTGTTTTAATTGACTTGATAAGTCACGTTTTCATTTTTATTTAGTCTGAAAGACTTTCTGTTTCAAATTCTGGGATAGCTTCTCGGTTAGTATATTGAAGACTACCACTTCATTAACATAATTTCCTACATAATACTTCTCAGCTAATGCTGTGGGCTTTTGTGTTGAAAGAAGACTTGCAAAGGAGGCAAATGCTTCGAGAACAATAATGCCAAGGCTATTACTTTTCAAGTCAGATCAAAATCAAATTTATAGGATAAATTTACATTCTTTAGTGAGACTAAACCATGTACTCTTTAGAGGATATTTAATATGCTTAAAACTCATGTGTTTTCCCTTGAGTAATTTGGGAAAAAATTATCTTTAACATTTACTGGTGGAGAAAATGAAGAAGATTATCTATCTCAAGGGAATGGAGCCCTTGGCTTTTATCAGAGTTAGCCAACCTTAGGCTGAAGAAGCCTCCATTAACATCAGTCCAATATATGAGACACCAGACTTTGAAAGATCCAAAAAGGAAAAGGGAGTCTAGGATCCTTTGAGAATTTAAGGAAGGCAAATAGGAGAAATGTTCTCATTAAAGTTGGCCTTTAAAAGAAGATATGCATTTTGAAGATAAGAAGAAATTATATAATTGAAACTTACATAGAATACACATAGTTTCCCTAAACTAGTGTGCACATACATACATACACACACACACACACACACACACACTCTGAGATATGAGAGAAGGAAGACACACCTCTCACACCTCCCACTCGGTCTTGCTTTGGCATGCTTCCATAGCCCTTCAGTCTCAGAAATGTTCAATCCTCTACTGGATTTGAGTGTATCTTTGGTCTGACATGACAATTCTCAGGAAGAATCACTCATATTTTCTAAAAACTTTAGAACTGGAAAAGGAGAGTGTTGACTTTCTTCCTTATCTAAAGAAAACTATAGAGAGAGAAGATGGTGAGGTGATACCTTATTGTAGTTTTGATCTGCATTTCTCTAATATTTAGTGATGTTGAGCATCTTTTCATGTGCTTTTTGGGCATCTGTATGTCTTCTTTGGAGAAACATCTATTTAGGTCTTCCACCCATTTTTTGATTGGGTAGTTTGTTTTTTGATATTGAGCTGTATGAGCTGTTTGTATATTTTGGAGATTAATCCTTTGTCGGTTGCAAAAATATTTGCAAATATCTTCTCCCATTCTGTGGGTTGTCTTTTTGTTTTGTTTATGGTTTCCTTCACTGTGCAAACACTTTTAAGTTTAATTAGATCCCATTTGTTTATTTTTGTTTTTATTTTCAGTACTCTAGAATGTAGGTCAAAAAATATCTTGCTGCAATTTATGTCAAAGAGTGTTCTGCCTATGTTTTCCTCTAAGAGTTTTTATAGTATCCCACCTTACATTTAGGTCTTTAATCCATTTTGAGTTTATTTTTGTGTATGGTGTTAAGGAGTGTTCTAATTTTATTCTTTTACATGTAACTGTCCAGTTTTCCCAGAACCACTTATTGAAGAGACTGTCTTTTCTCCATTCTCTGAACCACAATTAACCAAGAAAGTTCTCACCTTAGTTACTCCACAAACTCTGTTTACTTGCTGTTTACTGGCATAAAAATTATTGTTTTTTCTCCTTCAGTGCATTCATCACAATTTGTAATTATGTATTTTCCAGTGTGTGTGTGTGTGTGTGTGTGTGTGTGTGTTTGTGTGTTTTATTTTTTTTTAATGTTTATCTTCCCTTAGTATTAAATGCTCCATTAGGATTAGGAACATGCCTATTTTATTTCTGTATACATAGCACCTACCATAGTATATGAAACAGAATTGGTCCTCAGAAATATTTATGATATGGGAAAAATTCCCAACTAAGATATATGTTCCCCAAAAGTATGTGAATTCAACAATGCTGGATATACTGGATGTTAAGCTAGATGTAAAGGAAATAAAATCACTTATAGATAAGAATTTAAATACCACTTATGACTGATATTCAAAGTGTTTTATCTTCATGCCAAGGTACTAGAAGTCCATTGATCCATGGGATTCTAGCATCTTGGCATGAAGATAAAACATGATCCATGGCCTCCATGATTCTTTCAAGGGTGTTAGATATTGATAAGGACTCATAGAATAATAAAAAGAGTTGCAATTTGAGAGATTTATTCCTCTTTACTTCAATTCTATTTGACCACAAGAAAATCTTCTTCACAATGATATTTGCACCCTCCAGAATGGATTTCCAAACACAAAACTTGAAACCTTCACTTCCATTCAAATCACTAGATCAACCTTGTTTCATGTTCTTTAGATTCCACATGTAAGTGATATCACATGATATTTGTCTTTCTCTGTCTGACTTACTTCACTTAGTATGATAATCTCCGAGTCCATCCATGTTGCCCCAAATGGCATTATTTGATTCTTTTTAATGGCTGAGTAATAGTCCATTGAATAAATGTATGACATCTTTATCTATTCATCTGTTGATGGAAATTTAGATTTCTTCTCTGTCTTGGCTATTGTAAACAGAGATGCAATGAACATGAACTTATTTACAAAACAGAAATAAACTCACAGTCTTAAGAATGAACTTATGGTTACCAAGGGGGAAGAGTGGGAGGGAGGTATAGACTGGGAGTTTGGGATTGACATGTACATGCTGCCATATTTAAAATAGATAACCAACAAGGACCTATGGTATAGCACAGGGGAGTCTGCTCAATATTCTGTAATAGCCTAAATGGGAAAATAATCTGAAAAAGAATAGATACATGTATATGTATAAGTGAGTCACTTTGCTGTACACCTGACGTGAACACAACATTGTTAATCAACTATACTCCAATATAAAACTATATTGGAGTAAAAGTTGATGTAGTGATTTTAATGGAAGTTAGAGATAAAAAGAGAGATAAAATATGGTCCTTGACTTTAAGGCACAGACAGTTTGATGGGGAGTCTTCTCACAAATAGCTATTTAATGTTCAAGGTAAGCATCTGGGACAAAGGATACACAGAGAACAGAAAGGAGGAGCAAATAACCTGGAGATACACTAGAAAGAAAGAGTCTAATATTTGTGTCTTAAACATTGGGTAAATGATAGATAAGAAAGGGCAGAGAAGATAATTTCAGACAAAAAATCCCAACATAAGTATAATATAAGCATAGATGAATGATGATAAGTTTCATTAATGGGATTATATTTCTTTTGAGGTACTGGTTCTTAAAATGCAAGCTGTAATCATTTGTTTGTCTGGGACTGACTCAGTAAATTCCCTGGAAAGGAAGGATAGTTTTTATGGCTAGGGTCCTATGCCATATGCCATATACAGACTCTTGCTGAGATTTGCTCTTTTATTTAAACATACTATATGCTTGGATCTCTTGCTCTTTTCCTCTCTCTACCACTGTCACACCCACTCTCAATCTATTAAATGGTGCTTGTGCTGCTAAAATTCCTCACTCTGTCGATCTCTTTTCTGCGGGGAAGTGTCCACTCCTCCTCTACTTTGATTTACCTAGTCTCGAGGTACTCAAGTCCCTTCCTGAGTTGTCATATTGTTTCTATCTGACAATTCTACCTTTATTAATCTCCATTAACTTAAACTCTAACATGTTTACATGTCAATCTTCTGGTCCAGACCCTTCCTTCACTCTCAACTTTTGACTATCCACACTACTAAGAATGAAAGTGTTAAGCAACTTTAGGAAACGCTGGATTGCAACTTAAATGTATAACCTAATCAGAATATTGTTTCAGGAAATGTAAAAGAAAATTTTCAACAGACCAGAAAAATAGGCAAAAAACAATTTATTGCAATAGGGGAGAAAGTTTGAAGTCAACTCCATTGAGAAAAATACAGGAAGAATTTTTAAGCACTGGGGTGAGCTAGTGGAAAAGTACTGAGAGACATTAGTGGAGAGATTGGTCAATGCATTAGGCCATATGTGTTTGCTGATTGGTGTTTATGGAATTTAGGCTCCTGCCTTCTCACCAAGACTGGAAGATAGGGGCACTATATTTCTTGAGAAAGACATTCTTGGGTAGTAATACTGGGAAGAGACTAGAAGAAGATCTACATCTCAAGGAACAGAGAGAAAATCTACAATTGTAAGTTTTCTAAGGTAAATGCTCTAAGAAAAGAGAGGTCAGAGTCCTATAGTGAGGTAACAGCCTGTCTAAAATTTAGTCATGCCAAGGAAAATGTTAGGCTGTCTTGGTCAGAAAGCAAGGTCATTAAATGCAGTCCCCAGCCCACAGTTCTAAGCATTATAAGCCTATTTCTTTTTTCTACATCAAAAAGTTCATGGTAGGATCAGAATCATATTCACTATTGCCTCTACAGTTTGGAAAATAAGACAAGCTTCTAAAATAGAGCTCCCCAATAGACTAATTAACTACTGTTGAATCTTAAAGTCTTACCATGTAATCTGTCTTCAAACAGGTTTACTGATCCAATTCCATCGCCTTACATTGTGATTACACTCATCCAGGAGGGTAAGAAGGCTCTTTTAAATGTTGCCATCTTCCCCAACTCAGAAATTCTTTTTCACTATGTCCTATTTTATGGATGATCTATGTAGACTTTAGGCTTTGGAGCACAGCCTATCTAAAACAAGAGCCTTGTTAATAACTTCCATGGATGACGGTTTATTGATAACTTCCATGGATGACAATATATTGTTTCTGTGTCATGATCTTTGAAGTCACAACATGATCTAATTGAAGAAACATTTAAGGAATTCCTCTAGTCAAAAAAAGTACAATATCCCAGTAGTTGTTAGATTACCCACCCTTTACCCTAGAGAGTTGCACTAATTGCCCACTTTTCAATTAGATTTTGATTTTCAGGAAACTTTGGCAATGCTTGTCCTACATATATCTTTAAACTTGATGTGGTAGGATCTAATAGTTACTACATTTTCTGTGAAATATTAGCCACCTATATATCAATGGCCACCATGCAAACGTTTCATATTTTAAGTTTAACTTCATTTGTTTGTGGTAATGGCAGAGAAGGCAGGGCTTTGTAATCACTGACCTAGTAAATTCTCCAAGAAAATATACAGAAAAATAGAAAATAACTTTTAATATTCAAAGTTGGTTCATTTCACTTCAGTTTTCAGTAAAAAATTTTACCTCTTCTCATAATCTTGCACTGACTACTCTCTAAAGTAGATTCCTGCCCTCCTCACCCTCCATTGCATCACAGCTTCTTTCTTTCACAGCATTTATCATGATCTGCATTACTTTTAAAATTTATTTATTTACTTTATTGTCTGTCTTCCTACTAAAATACATTTTTTTTTCATTCAACTAAACTTTTTCTTTAATAGTCTATTAGTTTTCAAATGCATAGAATAAAGTCTATCAAAAACTGGACATTCTTGGACATTTTTCCCAGAGAAATGAATATTTATGTTTACACAAAAACTTGTTTATGAGTGTTTATAGCAACTTTATTTATAATAGCCCCAAATGGGAAATAAGGCAAGTATTCTTCTATGAACAAATGATTAAATAAAAACTAGTACCTCTACACGATGGAATACTATGCAGCAGTATGAAGGGATGGACCATTAACACAACAACTTGGGTGGATCTCAAGAAAGTTGTTCTGAGTAAAATAGTCAATCTCAAAGATTATGTACAGTTTGATTCTATAGTTAAAACATTCTTGAAATAAGAAGAAAATATAGAGATGAAGAGCAGACCAGTTTTGTCAGAGGGTAGAGATGCGGAAATGGGAGTTTGATGTGGCTACAAAAGTATATCAGTTCATCAACATAACAGTGGTGGTGGTTACAGAAATCACATATATTAGAACTGTGTGTATTTTGGAGATTAATCTTTTGTCAGTTGCTTTGTTTACAAATATTTTCTCCTATGCTGAGGGCTGTTTTATTATCTTGTTTATGGTTTCCTTTGCTGTACAAAAGCTTTTAAGTTTCATTAAATCCCATTTGTTTATTTTTGTTTTTATCTTCTTTACTGTAGGAGGTGAGTCAAAAAAGATTCTGCTGCACTTTATGCTAAAGTGTGTCTGCCTATGGTTTCTTCTAAGACATTTATTGTGTCTGGCCTTACATTCAGCTCTTTAATCTGTTTTGAGTTTATTTTTGTGTGTGGTGTTAGGGAGTGTTCTAATGTCATTATTTTACATGTAGCTGTCCAGTTTTCCCAGCATCACTTATTGAGGAAGCTGTCTTTTCTCCATTGTATATTCTTGCCTTCTTTGTCATAGATAATGTGACCATATGTGACCATAGGTTTATCTTTGGACTCCCTACCTGTTCCATTGGTCTATATTTCTGTTCTTGTGCCAGTACCATACTGTCTTTATTACTGCAGGTTTGTATTATAGTCTGAAGTCAGGGAGCCTGATTCTTCCAGCTCCGTTTTTCTTTCTCAAGATTTCTTTGGCTATTCGGGGTCATTTGTGTTTCCATACAAAGTGTAAATATTTTTGTTCTCATTCTGTGAAAAATGTCACTGGTAATTTCATAGGGATTTTACTGAATCTGTAGATTGCTTTGAGTAGTATAGTAATTTTCACAATATTGATTCTTCCAATCCAAGAACATGGTATATCTCCTCATCTGTGTTGTCTTTGATTTCTTTCATCAGTATCTTATAGTTTTCTGCATACAGGTATTTTGCCTCTTTAGGTAGGTTTATTCCTAGGTATTTTTTTTGTTTTTGTTGCAATGGTAAATGACATTGTTTTCTTAATTTCTCTTTCTGATCTTTCGTTGCTAGTGTATAGGAATGCAAGAGATTTCTGTGCATTAATTTTGTGTCCTACAACTTTACTAAATTCTTTGATTAGCTCTAGTAGTTTTCTGGTGGCATCTTTAAGGATTTTCTATGTATAGCATCATGTCATCTGCAAACAGTGACAGCTTTACTTCTTTTCCAATTTGGTTTCCTTTTATTTCTTTTTTTTTTTTTTTCTCTGACTGCTATGTCTAGGACTTCCAAGACAATGTTGAATAATAGTGGTGAGAGTGGACACCCTGGTCTTGTTCCTGATCTTAGAGGAAATGCTTTCATTTTTTCACCATTGAGAATAATATTTGCTGTGGGTTTGTAATATATGGCAGCTCAATATCAAAAAAAAAAAAGACCCAATCAAACAATGGGCAGAAAATCTAAATAGACATTTCTCCAAAGAAGATATACAGATAGCCAACAAACACATGAAAAGGTGTTTAATGTCACTAATTATTAGAGAAATGCAGATCAAAACTACAATGAGGTATCACCTCACACCAGTCAGAGGGGCCATCGTCAATAAATCTGCAAACAATAAATTCTGGAGAGGGTGTGGAGAAAAGGGAACCCTTTTACACTGTTGGTGGGAATGCAAATTGATACAGCCACTATGGAGAACAGTATGGAGGTTCCTTAAGAAACTAAAAATAGAACTATCATATGACTCAGTAATCCCACTACTGGGCATATACCCAGAGAAAACCATAATTCAAAAAGACATATGCATGCAGTATTCATTGCAGCACTATTTACAAGAGCCAGAACATGGAAGCAACCTAAATGTCCATCAACAGAAGAATGGATAAATATGTAGTACATATATACAATGATATATTACTCAGCCATAAAAAGGAATGAAATTGGGTCTTTTGTAGAGATGCGGATGGATCTAGAGACTGCCATACAGAGTGAAGTAAGTCAGAAAGAGGAAAACAAATTTCATATATTAATGCATATATGTGGAATCTAGAAAAATGGTATGTGATCTTATTTGCAAAACAGAAATAGAGACACAGACATAGAGAACAAACATATGGACACCAAGGGGGGAAGGGGGTATGTGGGATGAATTGGACATTGGGATTGAGATATATACCCTATTGATACTATGTATAAAATAAATAACTAATGAGAACCTACTGTATAGCTCAGGGAACTTTACTCAGCTCTCTGTGGTGACTTAAATGGGAAGGAAATCCAAAAATTTGGGGATATATGTATTTGTATAGCTGATTCACTTTGCTGTACAGTAGAACTTGACAGAACATTGCAAAGCAACTATACTCCAATAAAAATTAAGAAAAATAAATACATAAAATGGTGTAGAACTATAGACATAAAATGAGTGCATGTAAGGTTAGTGAAATCTTAATAAGATCAATGGATTTTATCAATGTTAATTTTCTGATTTTGATATTGTACTACAGTTACACAAGATCTTACCACTGGGGGAAAATGGATAAATTGTACACAGGATCTCTTTGTACATTTTCCCCTCCTGTTTTATATTCCTTTATTCAGTGAATATTTGTTCTGATCTTGATGTGAGAACTCAGTGTCAAATAGCTTGGATGAGATTCTGTATGGTGGATAAAAACAGAAATGAAATAAACACATTAATCAATGCTGAACTGCACACTGTAATAAAAGCAAAAAGGACAATTTATGGGGAAGGGGCTTTGCATATTGACACAGACTTAGGGGAAAATCTATGGTATTGGTATCCCAGTGTCCCTACCACCCTGGAATACAGCAGGGAAGTCAGAGCTGAACAACCTGTACTTCTACCCATGGCCCAGAACCACTTTTTTGTGTATGGGTGAACATGTGTATGAGATAAAATTCACATTAAAAAATCTATTCTTTTAACCATTTTAAAGTGTACAATTCAGTGGCTTTTAGTATATTCACAGAATTGGGCAACCATAACCACTATCTAATTTCAGAATATTTTTATCACCCTAAAAGGAAATCCCTTGCCCATTAAGCAGTTACTCCCCAGTTCCCCTTCCCCAGCTTATGGCAGCTAATCTTTCTATCTCTAAAGAGTTGCCAATTGTATACACTTCATATAAGTGGAATCATACCATATGTGGACTATCATGTCTGGATTCTTTCACTCAGGAAATGGTTTTCAAGGTTCATCAGTGTTATGGCATGCATCATTCTTTTTTATGACCAAATAATATTTCATGTATGGATATATCACTTTTTTAATGTGTCACATGATGGATAGGTTGTTGCCACTTTTCTGGTTATTATTAATAATGCTACTATAAACATTCATGTACAAGTGTTTGTTCCATTTAACATATGTTTTCAAATAGTTTGGAAATACCTAGGAGTGGAAATGCTGGGTAATTCTTTGTTCAAATTTTTGATTAGTCGATTACCTTTTCCAACGGTTATCCCTTGCTCCAAGCAGCAGCAACTATTACATTTGCCTTTAAATAATTTTGACAAATGTTACTGGGTAACCTTCTCAGGCCTAGAAGAGTTCTGAGTTAGGCAAAATAGAGACAAGCCATTCGGGCTATGCCCTCAGGGAGCCATCAGACAGGTCAAAATGAGCAACCACAATTCTTGATGAGTAAGGTCCACTCTACTCTCTCTATTGTTAGGTACTTGTACTGGGAATGCAGGCCAGTATTTTCAAGACCACTGCCAAGTTGGGGATCAGGGGATGGAATCATGGTAACCTAAAATGCTACCAAGCTCTCCTGAGATTCAGCTGTTTTCTTCTTATTTAAACATTCCTCAGTTTACTGTAAGCTTTTGAGTAGTATCCAAATTCCAAAAAAGTTGATCCTGACAGTTTTTGCCAGTTGTATATTATCCATTGCTTTATTGGTGAGATGGAATTTTGGAGTTCCCTAATACGCCATTTTCACTGATGTCTACACTGTGTTCATATTTTTATTACTTCCTATGAATCTATAATTATTTTAAAATAAAAAGAAAAAAAAGCAAAAAGCTGTGTCTTCCATATATATTTGATGAATTCTTGAATAAACAAAGTGTAATAAGAAATAAAATACTAATAGCTGAGAAATAAAATACTATTTAAAATGTATCTGTTTTTGCATCCTTACAACAGACAAAATGTTAAACTACAAATATTTTGTCTTTTTTCCTAAAAATTTTGGTAGAGAATATGGTAGCACAAATATATTAATTATGTTACAAGCTATTGTTAATGTGGATTTATTCTACTCTTTCCCAATATGAGACTTTAAGTATACATTACTATTGTCAAGGTATGTGAGCATGGCTTCAATCTAAAATGCAATATATATATATACACACACACACACACACACACACACACACACACACATATATATATATTTTCCATCTCTGGAGCTGGGAATAAGAAAGTAGGGCATATGTTTTTAATGAAAAAATGGACAAGATAACTTGAACACAGCAATTACTTCAGCTGTCTATCATTATGTTTTTATTTTATTTTGTATTGAGACAGTGTTGTTTTCTATATTTTTATGAGAAATATTAAATTGCAGTTTCCTTAAAGAGGCATTTATTTAAAGTGTATAGTAAGTGCTATACTTGCTATACAGAATCTGCAATCATTGTTAATTGGCGAATTTCCAACTTGCTTGCTGTGTTGAGAGCCTCATTATTTTGTTATTATTCCTTTTTCCTTTGTACTTCAAATTTGTGTAACAAAAATATATTAAACTAAAATTACACTTTCAAATACATAATACTATAACTAAACTACTTTCTATGCTTTACAGATGGTGCAAGCTCGACAGTGACAGGTTTTGCATATCAATGACTCCTTTAAGCCAGTTAGTCAGAATCATGTAAAAGTTATTTGTGGTGCTGGCTTTCACTTTACTAAAATAATTTTAAAAATTACTTTTCATTTTATGTATGAATTTACAACATAGATTTGAAAATAAAATCACAATACATTTTTATTCATTTTTTATTTTTTAAAAATTGTATGTATTTAGATATACAACATGATAATTTAATATACATATAATAGTGAAATAATCACTACTTTCAAACCAATTAACATATCTATCTTGTCACAGATTTACAATTTTTTGCGTGTGTGTTGAGAGCACTTGAAATCTACTCTTAGCAATTTTCAATATGCGATACAGTATTATTAACTACAGTCATCACGCTGTGCATTAGATCTCTAGACTTCTACATAACTGCAATTTTGTACTCTTTGACCAACATCTCCCCATTTCCCCACCCTTGATAACCACTGTTCTACTCTCTGCTTCTACACATTCAATATTTTTAAGATTCTATGTATAAATGAAATCATGCAGTATTTCTCTTTGTGTATTGCTTATCTCACTCAGCATAATGTCCTCCAGTTTCATCCACGTTGTTGCAAATGTAAAGATCTTCTATTTTAAGGTTGGATTTATTCAATAATTTCTTTATTTATCCATCTGTGGACACTTAGATTGTTGTTTCCATGTCCTGGCTATTGTGAATAAGGCTGAAATGAACATGACAGTGCAGATACCTCTTCCAGGAACTGATTTCATTTCCTTTGGGCATATACTCAGAAGAGGAATTGTTAGATCACATAACAGTTTTATTTAATTTTTTGAAGAACCTCTATTTAATTTTTTGAAGGACCATTATGTTCCATAATGGCTGTACTAATTTTCATTCCCACCAACACAGTACAAGCATTCTTTTTTCTCCACACCCTCAAAAACATGTTATCTTTAATCTTTTTTGACAATAGCTATCCTGATATGTATGAGGTGATATCTCCTTATGGTTGTGATTTGCATTTCCCTGAAGATGAGTAATATTGAATACCTTTTAAAACATCTGTTGGCCATTTGTATCTTCTTTGGAAAAACATCTATTCAAGTCATCTGCCCATTTTTTTTATTAGATTGCCTTTGCTATTGAGTTACTTGAGAACAACACATTTTTATTAGTGAGAAGATATTTACTTTAGGTAGTACTTTCATTTTTACTTTCAGAGATCCAATTACCTGTACATTGTTGTTTTTTGTTAAAGTAACTTTGAAAGGAAATGGTCATAATTACTATATATTTTCTCTAATTTGATGGAGAATTAAATGAGAAATGAAACAGATGAAGGTCAATTTATAAGCTGACATGATAAAGTCATGTTACATGATAAAGAGTTCACCTTGAAATTTCCAAGACTAGTCTAAATACTTTTAAGTCCAAAATAGTTGAAGCAAAATGGTTAAGGTTAGGACATTGATAAAGATTACTGTGCTCTCCCTTAGAAAATTTCTGGGTTTCTCCCTTTATTATATCAAGTTGGGCCAACCTCATGTACATAACACACAGCCAGACAATATGGCTACCTCAAATTCAAAAGCAATTCAATATCTCATACTGGTAAATATCTTTAATCATTTAGTCACCAATATTTTTGCAGAAGAAAATTTTGTAGTAATTAAATGGGTGATTTTAATATTAATTTCATTTATTCAGAGAACTATTAGATAAAGTATTAGACATGAAGGGAAAAGGGAAAGAACAAGAAATGATACACCTCATCCCTTACCTTGGAATTTAATGGAATTTATCTATATATAAAATATATTTGAAACTACATTAACTTTAATATAAAAATAAATTATAAGTAAGGGCTCTATGTTAGCAATATGAGGCAGGTTTTTGTTTTTGTTATATTATTTATTTTATTTTTAATTTCAGGTTTATTGAGGTACAATTGACAAATAAAATTATAAGATATTTAAAATGTACATCATAATAATTTGATATACATATGTATTGTGAAATGATTCCCCTATCCAGTTAATTAACACATCCTTCACCTCATATGTTTATCTTCATTTTTATAATATTTATGTTCTACTCTCTTAGCCAATTTCAATTATACAATACAGTGTTATCAACTATAGTCACCATATTTTAAATTAGCTCCTCAGACCTTCTTTTTTTGTGTGTGGTACGCAGGCCTCTCACTGTTGTGGCCTCTCCCATTGCAGAGCACAGGCTCTGGACACGCAGGCCCAGCGGCCATGGCTCGTGGGCCCAGCCACTCCGAGGCATGTGGGATCTTCCCGGACCAGGTCACAAACCCATGTCCTCTGCATCGGCAGGCGGACTCTCAACCACTGCGCCACCAGGGAAACCCCCTCAGACCTTCTTATAGCTAAAGTTTGTACACTTTTACCATTTTCTCCTTGTTTCTCCCACACCCCAGCCTCTAGCAACTACTTTTCAAAATTCTGTTTCTATGAGTTTTATTTTTTTTTAGAATTCCACATATAAATAATAGAAAACTTAAAGCTCTACATTTTTACTCTCCTCCCTCCATTTTATGCTTTTGATGTCACAATTTACATAGTTTTACCTTCTGAATCTATTAACAAATTATTATAGTTATAATTATTTTTAATACTTTTATCTTTTTAATTATTTATGGCCATTTCTTTAAGATCTGTTTCTGGAGTTTTATCATGTTCTTTTGTTTGAAACATATTTCTCTGTTTCTTCAATTTCCTAAACTCTCTATGTTGGTGCTATACATTGGATATAAAATCACCTCTCCCAGTCTTGAAAGTGTGGTCTCATGGAGGAGATAAAACTTATCGTTCAGCCCAGCCCAAGCTCTTGATTCCCTCTCAATCCTTTGTGATTGTCCAAGCCACCATCTTTGTTTAGCAGCTCCTAGTAGTTGAGATTGTGTCAAGACCAGTCAGTGTTCCAAGGGTGATGATCTCAGTCAACACCTAGATTGGAAGACAGATGCTCAGGAAGTGGATTTTAAAGTATGCAAATAGGCCTATTTCAGGGAAAGATTATCTGCACTGAACCCTGAAGGATAACTGGTAAAGAACTATTTTTTTCCTTGCTACAGTTCTGCAGGGCTAGGGAATGGAAGTCCATCTGGCTAATGGAGCCAGTCAATCAAGGGGTACATTCCCTGGGTGGCTGCTACAAAAGCTGGAGAACAAGATCTGTGAACAATCTCCTTCCAGGGAGACTCTAGGTACTTGGAGTGGGTCAGAGGGAGAACACAGAGATTGCACCCATAGGACTCCTGGGTCTAATGAAAGGATCACAGTCATACTCTAGATGCACACTAAATTAAAAGCTTGACTCTCAGGCTGCAGCTTTTAAAGTATGCAAATAGGCCTCTTTCAGAGAAAGACTGAGAGATTAGTGTTTCTGTCAGCTCTCCCTGTGTTGAGCCCTAGGGAGATAGCTTGTTAAGAATTGCTTCTTTGTTCTCAACAGTAAAAAATGGAAAGCATTTCCTCTGAGATCAGGAGCAAGAAGAAGGTGTCCACCCTTGCCACCTTCATTCAACAGAGTTTTAGAAGTCCTAGCCATGGCAATCAGAGAAGAAAAAGAAATAAAATAATCAAAATTGGAAAAGAAGTAAAACTGTCACTGTTTGCAGATAATATGATGCTATATATAGAAAATTCTAAATATGTTACCAGAAAAGTACTAGAGCTCATCAATAATTTTGGTAAAGTTGTAGGATACAAAATTAATACACAGAAATCTCTTGCATTCCTGTACACTAACCACAAAAGATCAGAAAGAGAAATTAAGGAAACAATCCCATTTACCATAACATCAAAAAGAATAAAATACCTAAGAATAAACATACCTAAGGAGGCAAAAGACCTGTACTCAGAAAACTATAAGATACTGATGAAAGAAATAAAAGATGACACAAACAGATAGAGAGATATACCATGCTCTTGGATTGGAAGAATCAATATTTTCAAAACGATTATACCACCCAAAGTAATCCGCACATTCAATTCAATCCCTATCAAATTACCAATAGCACTTCTTACAGAATTAGAACAAAAAAATTAACAATGTGTATGGAAACACAAAAGCCAAAGTAATCTTGAGAAAGAAAAATGGAGCTGGAGGAATCCAGTTCCCTGACTTCAGACTATACTACAAACCTGCAATAATCAAAACAGTAAGGTATTGAAACAAAAACAGAAGTACAGATCAATGGAATAGAATAGAAAGTCCAGAGAAAAACCCATACACCTATGGTCACATTATCTATGACAAAGGAGGCAAGAATATACAATTGAGAAAAGACAGTCTCTTCAATAAATGGTGCTGGGAAAACTGGACAGCTACATGTAAAAGAATGAAATTAGAACACTCCCTAACACCATACACAAAAATAAACTCAAAATGGATTAAAGAGCTGGATGTAAGGCCAGACAAAATCTCTTAGAGGAAAACATTGGTAGAATACTCTGACATAAATCACAGCAGGATCTTTTTGAACCATCTCCTAGAGTAATGAAAATAAAAGCAAAAATTAACAAATGGGACCTAATTAAACTTAAAAGGTTTTGCACATAAACAAAACAAAAAGACAACCCACAGAATGGAAGAAAATATTTGCAAATGAAGCAACCAACAAGGGATTAATTTCTGAAATATACAAACAGTTCATGTGGCTAAATATCAAAAAAACAAATACAAAAAAACAAGAAACCCATTAATAAATGGGCAGAAGACCTAAACAGACATTTCTCCAAAGAAGACATACAGATGGCTAAAAAGCACATGAAAGGTGCTCAACATCACTAATTATCAGAGAAATGCAAATCAACATACAATGAGGTATCACCCCACATCAGTCAGATTGATCATCATCAAAAAAATTGACAAAGAATAAATGCTGGAGAGCATGTCGAGGAAAGGTTATCCACCTACACTGTTGGTGAAAATGTAAATTGGTGCAGCCACTATGGAGAACAGTGTGATGATACCTTATAAAACTAAAAATAGAGCTACCATATGATCCCACATTCCCATTCCTGTGCATATATCAGGAGAAAAACATAATTCAAAAAGATACACATACCCCAATGTTCATTGCAACACTATTTACAATAGCCAGGACATGGGTGCAACCTAAATGTTCATCAACAGATGAATAGAGAAACTGTGTACATATATGCAATGGAATATTATTCAGCCATAAAAAAGAACTAAATAATGTCATTTGCAGCAACATGGATGGACCTAGAGATTGGCATACTGAGTGAAGTATGTAGACAGAGAAAAACAAATATCATATGATATTGTTTATATGTGGAATCTATAATAGGGTACAAATGAATTTATATACAAAACAGAAATAGAGTCACAGCTGTAGAAAACAAACTTATGGTTACCAAGAGGGAAAGAAGGGGGTTTGATAAATTGGGAGATTGGGATTGACATGTACACACTACTATTAATATATATAAAATAGATAACTAGTAAGAACCTACTGTATAGCACGGGGAACTCTACTCAATACTCTATAATGACCTATATGGGAATAGAAACTAAAAAAAAGTGGATATATATATATATGTATAACTGATTCACTTTACTGTAGAGCAGAAACTAACACAATATTGTAAATCAACAATTCTCCAGTAAAAATTATTTAAAAGAAAAAGAATTGCTTCTTTGTCTGCTACAGTCTTGTGCATCTCAATGATGCAAGCCTCACTGACTTTCAGAATTAGATGTTTTGTGGGCTGTGCCTCAGGTGGACGTATTATAAGATGAGGTGCTATATATTGGATCCAAACCTTTTGAACCTCAGGGAGAAGCTGGAATCTGTGAGTTCCCTCCAGATGGTATTTTACTGTGCCAGGTGTGGTGCTTATGGCAAGAGTGTGTCTCAGCCTGTCCTACCCATTTTGATGTGGGTACTGTGGGTTTTTTGTTAGTTTCTGGACTTCTTTCAGAAAGAGTTGGTCTGTGTGTGGCTGTGAATTCAGTGTATAGGAGGAAGTGAGTTCCTGACCCTCCTATATCACCCTCTTGGACTGGAACCTCTTTTTTTTTTTTTTTTTAAATATTACATTCCTTTCTATATCTCCAGTGTTTCACACTTAGTAGACACTCAGTTCATGTTTGTTTAATTAATGAAATGCCATTGTGGAAACAGTTAATTGTATTTTTACTCTTAAAAGACAGTTAGGTAAGTGTGTAATTTCTTCATTGTTTTATATGATAACATTTTATTTCTCTCCAAAATGTGATGGCTGGTCAATAATAAGGGAATAATAAGAATAATACTCCTACAGTCATAAATAAAGACATAAAGAATGAGAGAGGATGAATGATGTGACTTGTTTTGGAGATGGTGGAAAGTAATGGGAGTTTTTGAACGTAGAATGCTAGCCTTCCACTTATCCTTATCTTCTACTTAGAGCCACATAGCTCCTGTATAACTCTGTGTAGATATCATGGGTAACCACAGCTTCTTTTCTGCTAATATCTTCTGACTTTGGTCATATTTCTTCCAGCTTAAAAATCTCAAAGTCCTTTATAATAGCATCATTCAACGGCTTGTTTCAATTTATATTCTTAATTTTCTAATGTCCCCTCATTTGTAAAGCTACTGAAATCTGACTCCTGTCACAACTACCTCACAGAAAATGCATTTTCCAGGGTCACTAATCACTCTTAAATCCAAAGGAAAAATTTAGTTACTTGACTTCTCTCCAAAAAAAGTCATGGTTGATTTTTAACCTCCTATATTCTTTGCATTCAGTGGCACTTCTCTCATTAATTTTCCAAAGACAGACTCCACTTTTACAACTCACTTTATATTTGGTATTCTCAGTTCCTTATTTATAGACTCACTTGTCCTCTTTTATATGTAGAATATCTTATTTGTTTCTATGGATTCAGTGGCCATGTATACAGACATGGCTTTAAAATCTGTATTTCCTGTGGTCTAGACCCATAAACCCAACCCTTTATTCAAACTGTCCAGTGGATGTATTGCAAGTTCAAATGTGATGTCATCTTATCTCTGATTGCCCAGTATATGGTCAGGCCACCGAAAATAGCTGTTCTCTTGCTTTCTGTACATCCCCTGCTCAACCAGTGTCTGCTTCACCTACACAGTATTCACATGACTGACCTTCTTACATATTTGCCCCCACCTCAGCTAGTGATTGTTCTAATCTTTAGATCAAAACATCTCTACCATGATAGCTTAAAAAAGGGGTAGTGAGGGCCATGTCCCTCTGCTAGTTTCCCTAGTAACTGATGAGCCAAACTGACATCAGTTCCTCCTATAACTGGTAACCTGCCCCTCTCCCTCAGTGCAAAGACTGCCACCATGTCCTGCCCACACAGTAGTGTGTCACTCCAGGACCTTGCTTCAGATATGTAAGATCCTCCTATCCATTAAAGTATTGATATCTCTGCTGCGGATATGGGCTCTTTCTTCAGTCTTGAAGCTGAGTAAGTACAGTGTTTGCAGGCTTGCAGGGTGCAATTCAACACCCAACATGCTATACATCTAAATTTCTCTGTTGAATTTAATGGTACCAGCAGCAAAGCCAGAAACAAAGAGCCCTCCTTGCCGTCTCCCTTTTTTTCTACATCCACACCAAATCGACCTCTAAATCCTATGTCTCTCAAAGCTACCCATTATCTCCATTTCTATTGCCAAAATTTTCATCAAGCCCAATATTGCCTTTCACAAGAATAATTTTCCGTATCTCCTTACTGGAGTCCTCACCCTATGAAAGTTTTCCTGCTTTAAATTCTCCAATATTTTCCCATTGTCCTTAGGATTAAATCTACCAGACCTGATCTACCATAGTCAAGCCTTGCCTTTCATAATCTCTAGGTACTCCCTGTCTTGTACTCTAAAATAAAGTAACAACCAATCCCCTTATCCCTTCATTGTTCCTTTTTCTTTTTAAAAACATCTTTATTGGAGTATAATTGCTTTACAATGGTGTGTTAGTTTCTGCTTTATAACAAAGTGAATCAGTTATACATATACATATGTTCCCATATCTCTTCCCTCTTGCATCTCCCTCCCTCCCACCCTCCTTATCCCACCTCTCTAGGTGGTCGCAAAGCACCGAGCTGACCTCCCTGTGCCATGCGGCTGCTTCCCACTAGCTATCTATTTTACGTTTGGTAGTGTATATATGTCCTTGCCACTCTCTCACTTTGTCCCAGCTTACCCTTCCCCCTCCCCATATCCTCAAGTCCATTCTCTAGCAGGTCTGTGTCTTTATTCCCATCTTATCCCTAGGTTCTTCATGACCTTTTTTTTTCCCCTTAGATTCCATATATATATGCTAGCATACTGTATTTGTTTTTCTCTTTCCAACTTACTTCACTCCGTATGACAGACTCCATGTCCATCCACCTTACTCAAATAACTCAATTTCATTTTTTATGGCTGAGTAATATTCCATTGTATATACATCCCACATTTTCTTTATCCATTCATCCGATGATGGACACTTAGGTTGCTTCCATCTCCTGATTATTGTAAATTGAGCTGCAATGAACATTTTGGTACATGACCCTTTTTGAATTATGGTTTTCTCAGGGTATATGCCCAGTAGTGGGATTGCTGGGTCGTATGGTAGTTCTATTTGTAGTTTTTTAAGGAACCTCCATACTGTTCTCCATAGTGGCTGTGTTAATTTACATTCCCACCAGCAGTGCAAGAGTGTTCCTTTTTCTCCACACCCTGTCCATCATTTATGGTTTCTAGATTTTTTGATGATGGCCATTCTGACTGGTGTAAGAGGATATCTCATTGTAGTTTTGATTTGCATTTCTCTAATGATTAATGATGTTGAGCATTCTTTCATGTGTTTGTTGTCAGTCTGTATATCTTCTTTGGAGAAATGTCTATTTAGGGCTTCTGCCCATTTTTGGATTGGGTTGTTTGTTTTTTTGTTATTGAGCTACATGAGCTGCTTGTAAATTTTGGAGATTAATCCTTTGTCAGTTGCTTAACTTGCAAATATTTTCTCTCATTCTGAGGGTTGTCTTTTTGTCTTCTTTATGGTTTCCTTTGCTGTGTAAAAGCTTTTAAGTTTCATTAGGTCCCATTTGTTTATTTTTGTTTTTATTTCCATTTCTTTAGGAGGTGGTGTTGGGAAAACTGGACAGGTACATGTACAAGTATGAGATTAGAACACTCCCAAACACCATACACAAAAATAAGCTCAAAATGGATTAAAGATTTAAATGTAAGGCCAGAAATTATCAAACTCTTAGAGGAAAACATAGGCAGAACACTCTATGACATAAATCACAGCAAGATCCTTTTTGGCCTTCATTGTTCTTGCTTTCCCTTAGACATGCACCACACCTCTTCATGAGACCCCTTGGTGTGTATCTCTGCTTCTTTTTTTTGATAGATAACTTTTAATCATCATTTTGGTCTTAATATCAATCTATTACTTATTTTTTGATTTTCCTAATTTACCTATTAGGAATGTTGGGTACCAATATCTGTTTATCTCCTTTCATAGCATTTATAATTCTTTATTTTAATTGTTGCTAAATGGTATATCTCTCTGTTAGATAAAATACAAGGAAGACATTGTCTGCCCCTGGTTACTAGTATAATGCTTAAAACATAATATAGATAAGATATATATTTGTTGAACAGATAAATGCATTAGTAACAACTAAATGAAGTATATTTTATTTTCACTAACTCATACACAATGAAACAAAATATTCATATGTATATATATGTGCAACTAAACAGTGTAAAAAGTACAAATATATTGACTATTTCATTAAAAATTAAGTGGAAACCTTACATATTTGAGGTATTCTGGTATGTACTGCAGATGAAACAACCAAGAGGAAGAAGTTGTACCTCCTTTTTCAGCATATAAAGTTCAGTTATTAAATGCTGTTCAGCAATGTGCTTATGAGATAGTGTCTTTCACTGTTTTATATATAAGTATAGTAAAATTCACTCTCTGTTGTGGCTACAATATTTTTGTTTAACGCTAGCCTTGAGGCAGGAAAAAACCCTTCTTGGCATTACCCAAGAAAATGTATACCATAAATATTAGTGTGGGGAAAATACATGAAATTTCTTTTATCTTTTTAAGAGAAACAGAAGAAAGGTTTCTTTTACACATCACAAAGCATTTCACTCCAAACATTACTACTGAATATTTCTTGATTATTGTGTCTTCTAGATTTGATCTTTTCTTTCTTTAGGTATTTAATATTCCTCTTGGATTTTCTTATCAGAAAAATTTAGCTCTGTGTGAGCTCAGTTAGAGCTAGATTCTCTGATTTTTAAAGCATGCCTAGTAAAGTATCAACCAAAAAATATTTATCAAGTATCTCAAAGGTTGACATATCTAAGACCACTGCCACTGTCAAATGTCCAATCTGTCCAAGATAGAGACCAATGTTGAGCCCTTGATAGAGCACTATCCATAGAGGATAACAGCAAAGCATTTGTTGGAATGTTGATTACATTGAATTTCTTCTATACTGGAAAGGTCAATAAGTCATTGTGACTGGAATAAATACATATTCTTGGTTAAGTTTTCATTCATTTCCTATCCACAGGACCTAAACAAGTACACTATCCAAGGTCATATATATCCCCATCTACATATGATTTTCAAATAATATTATGTAAACCAAGGAACCCATTTTACAGCAAAGGAAGTGTGGGAATGGGCATTTGATCATAAAAATCTACCCGTTCTAATACATACTGCAAAGACTGCCAATCGGAAGGAATGATGAAAGATCCTTTTAGAGGTGCAGCAGAGGTGCCAGTTTGGATATTATACATACTCTGTTAAAATGGCACACCAATCTTCTGATGTAGGTTACACTCTAAATCAATAATCATTTTATGGTGCTATGTCCCTAATAGGTAAAACACATGAGTCCTGGAATTCTGAGTAGCAGAGGAGTGGCTCCACTTCCCAATACTCCTAATGATTCAATAAGAGAGTTTGTGCTTCCTGTTTGTACAACTTGAATATCTTTGGTTCCAGAAGTTTCCAGAGGACATATGATTCTCCCAGAGCACCAAGGAAGAATCTCATTAAAATTTAGCTATGACTAATGCTAGTCATTTTGGGATCCTTGTGCCAAGGGACTAGCAAACAAAGAATGGAGTCATTTTCCAGGTATGAGTAAATAACCTTGACTGTCATAAAACAGGGCTGATGCTATGCATTGAGGGAGGAGGACAGGGAACTACACTTGGCATCCAGAGGGTCAATTGGGGTAAGTCTTGGTACTCTCCTCCTTAACTTAGATGACAGATTATAAAGTACAGCAGCCAGAACGTTAGAAATATATTAGTGAGCTTGGATACCTTAGTGATGTGGGTCTGGGTTGTGTCACCAGATAATTCTCCAAAACTACCAGAGATACTAGTTAAATGTGAAGGGAATATAGAAAGTAGAAAACAAAGGAATTATGAATATCAATTGTAGCCCTGGGAACAGTGCAGCACCTGGAGCCATACTTCCTCCCACTTTATGTTAGTTTCTCTATGAAAAGAGACAGTTTAGAATTCTGAAGAAGCTGTTCCTAAATGGAGTAACCTTACATATAAATCAAGTGCATCTGATTGGCTCAGTGAGACACTGCTTTGTGTTACGCAGATCCCCCTTTATTACTAAGACACTCTCTTCCCCAAGGAATGCTGGCTGCTGAGGGTTCTCTACTAAGCCCACACATGAATTAGACTAAGAAGAAGAGAACAGGCAAAACCAAGAACATGTCCCTTCCTATGGTATAGCCCACATTTAATTACTGGGGGGGTGAGGTATACAAATATATAGTCCCATTATTTTATATGTCCCTAAAATTTCACCCTAGCATGAATGTGCTCCCCATGAGATTAGCCAAAGCCTCAGTTGAAATTGCATTGCATTTAATATTCTTTCTCAGCCCAATGCTGTTTTTTATTGTCCCTCATATAAATTGTTTCTAAAGAATATTCCTCAGCAAACTTCCTGCACTAATCTTCATATCAGAGTGTGTTTACCAGGTGACTCAACCTATGCTAGGCTAAAAGTGTTTATACACTATAAAGCACCATATTATTATTGGAAAAATAAATGATCCATGAAATATTTTTTATAATAACATGGAGAATGCCTGGAATATAAGTACTATAGCTATATATAAGAAAGACATAGTGGCTGTATCAATTTACATTCCCACCAACAGTGTAAGAGGGCTCCCTTTTCTCCACACCCTCTCCATCATTCATTGTTTGTAAATTTTTTGATGATGGCCATTCTGACTGATGTGAGATGATATCTCATATGGAGGTTCCTTAAAAAACTAAAAATAGATCTACCATATGACCCAACAATCCCACTGCAGGGCATAGACCCTGAGGAAACCATAATTCAAAAAGAGACATGTACCAAAATGTTCAATGCAGCTCTATTTACAATAGCCAGGATATGGAAGCAACCAAGGTGTCCATCAACAGATGAATGAATAAAGAAGATGTGGCACATATATACAATGGAATATTACTCAGCCACAAAAAATTAAATTGAGTTATTTGTAGTGAGGTGAATGGACCTAGAGTTTGTCATACAGAGTAAAGTAAGTCAGAAAGAGAAAAACAAATACCGTATGTTAACATATATATATGGAATCTAAGGGGGAAAAAAAGGTCATGAAGAACCTAGGGGCAAGGTGGGAATAAAGACACAGACCTACTAGAGAATGGACTTGAGGATATGTGGAGGGGGAAGGGTAAGCTGTGACAAAGTGAGAGAGTGGAATGGACATATATACACTACCAAATGTAAAATAGGTAGCTAGTGGGAAGCAGCAGCATAGCACAGGGAGATCAGCTCGGTGCTTTGTGACCACCTAGAGGGGTGGGATAAGGAGGGTTGGAGGGAGGGAGACACAAGAGGGAAGAGATATGGGGACATATGTATACGTATAACTGATTCACTTTGTTATAAAGCAGAAACTAACAACAACAACAACAAAAAGATAAAACATAAATGTCCTTCTAGAGAAGATCATCCAATACTTTCTATGGTAAGGGTGATGAGGAAGGTAGAGGAACAAAACAAAACACTGACTGAACCTATGTAGATTGACCATAATACACTGGACCAAAAAATACCACTTTAAAAACAAATTCTATTGGAATATTATAGATAAACAGAAGTATAATTAACATATTGAGGTAGACAGCATTATCTTTTTTTTAAATGTCAACTATGTCACAAATTGCTCTATGGAACATATTTAGCAGTCATATGAATATTTCACAATTAAAGAAACCTCAACGTCCTTAAATGATGTAGTAACTCTCATGCACTGAAGATTGAAGATATAAGATAGTGTTTCAAATCACATGGAACCAGGACACTTGATTAGCATCATTTTTTTTTAATCCCCAATTTTAAAATATTTTAAGTCATTAATATACACGCCTTTTCATGAAAAACATTCTATTTATTCTTTTTTAGATCAGAGATTAGCTAAAATAGATGTTTGTATATATGTTTCTAGATATGTAGTTATATGCGATAAAGAAGAGAAGAAAATGTTACATTCATTCATTCATTAAACAAATGGTCATCTAGTGGTTGGATAGTCACTATTTTATATTTACTGAGCAGAAACAATGTTGCAGGAGATATGTTAACAGATTTGTATGCATTTCCTATTTTCATAGTGCCCTATTCTATACTGAAAGATACTTTTTTATAATCTCAGTTTCAAATAAAGAGATAGAGGTTTTTCCAGTCTATTATGACACTTATTTTTTGCAATTAAGCTCTATGTTAATAAAATGTGAAACACCAATTTCCATTCATAAATTCTATTCTCTTACATATAAATTCTTTTCCTGGGTGAAAATGTCATTCATGAACAGTTACGTGTTTCTCCTTAAATTATAAGTAGAGTGAGTGCATTAAAGACATAAGTGTAAGACTAGAAGCCATAAAACTCCTAGAAGAAAATAGGCAGAACATTTTTTTGACATATGTAGTAGCAAGAGTTTTGTTTTGTTTTGTTTTGTTTTGGATCAGTGCCCTAATATAAAAGAAATAAAAGCAAAAATAAACAAATGGGACGTAACTAAACTTAAAAGCATTTGTACAGCAAAAGACACCATTGACAAAATAAAAAGACAACTTATGGAATGGGAAAAAATATTTGCAAATGCTATGTCAAATAAAGGGCAAATATTCAAAATACAAAAACAGCTCATAGGGCTTCCCTGGTGCCATAGTGGTTGAGAGTCCGCCTGCTGATGCAAGGGACATGGGTTCATGCCCTGGTCTGGGGAGATCCCACATGCCGCGGAGTGGCTGGACCCATGAGCCATGGCCGCTGAGCCTGTGCGTCTGGAGCCTGTGCTCAGCAGTGAGAGAGGCCACAACAGTGAGAGGCCCACGTACCACATAAAAAAAAACCAGAAACTCATACAACTCAGTATAAAACAAAAAACAAAAACAGATTAAAAATAGGCAGAAAACCTAAATAGATATTTTTCCAAAGAAGTCATACAGATGGCTAACAAGCATATAAAAAGATGATAAACATTGCTAATTATTAGAGAAATGCAAATCAAAACCACCATGACATATCACGTCACCCCTGTCAGAATGTCTATCATCAAAAGGTCTACAAATAGCAAATGTTTTCAAGGATGTGGGGAAAAGGGAACCCTTGTACACTGTTGGTGGGAATGTAAAGTGGTGCAGCCACTTTGGAAAACAATACTGAGGTTCCCCTCAAAACTAAAAATAGAACCACTGTATGGCCCAGGAATTTCACTCCTGAGTATATATCTGAAAAAAACCTAAAACACTAATTCAAAAAGATGCATAGGGGCTTCCCTGGTGGCACAGTGGTTGAGAGTTCACCTGCTGATGCAGGGGACATGGGTTTGTGCCCCAGTCTGGGAAGATCCCACATGCCATGGAGCGGCTGGGCCCATGAGCCATGGCCACTGGGCCTGTTCGTCCAGAGCCTGTGCTCTGCAATGGGAGAGGCCACAACAGTGAGAGGCCCGTGTACCACAAAAAAAAAAAAAAAAAGATGCATGCACTCCACTGTTCATAGTACCATTATTTATAATAACCAAAATATGGAAACAACCCAAGTGTCCTTCAACAGATGAATGGATAAATAATGTGAAATATATATAATGGAATGTTATTCATACATAAAAATTTAAAATTTTGCCATTTGCAACAACGTGGATGGACCTAGAGAGTATTTTGCTTAGTGAAATGTCAGCCAGAGAAAGACAAATTCTGTACATTATAACTTATATGTGGAATCTAAAGAATAAAACATTTAAATGTATATTACAAAACAGAAACAGACTCACAGATACAGAAAACAAATCAGTGGATACCACAGGTGTGAGGCAAGCGGGGAGGGGCAAGATAGGAATATGGGATTAAGAGACAAAAATTACTATGTATAAAATAGGTAAGCAACAAGGATATATTGTACAGCACAGGGAATTATAGCCATTATCTTGTAATAATTTTAAATGGAGTATAATCTGTAAAACTACTGAATCACTATGCTGTACTACTGAAGCTAATATAATACTGTAAGTCAAATATACTTCAATTAAATATCTAATAAATATATAATGTTTATATAAATCAATTTGTAGGGCTAATGGCTGCCATCTGCATACCACTGTATTAACAGAAGTTACTAAGAATACAGATAATCCAAAAGAATTAAGTAGTATCATTTTGATATGTGTATAGCTTTGCACTGCCTTATATAATACAAAGAAGCAGAAGTGTACACACATTTTAAAAAACGACAACAAACAAAATTGAATTACACTGCTATAAACTGCAAATGCAAAATAGTGATTTTTTTTTTTGCGGTATGCGGGCCTCTCACCATTGTGGCCTCTCCCTTTGCGGAGTACAGGCTCTGGGCGTAGGCTCAGTGGCCATGGCTCACAGGCCCAGCTGCTCCACGGCATGTGGGATCCTCCTGGACCGGGGCACGAACCCATGTCCCCTGTATCGGTAGGCAGACTCTCAACCACCGTGCCACCAGGGAAGCCCAAAATAGTGATTTTTTTTAAGTGCAAGGGCATATACTCTTGAATAAAGAAAATATAACATTTGTAAATATTTATGCACTCAACATAGAAGCACTTAAATACATAAAACAAATAATACCTGATATAAAGGGGAAAATACACAGCAATACAATAATAGTAGGGACTTTAATATCACACTTTCAATAATGGATAGATTATCCAGACAGAAAATCAATAAAGAAACACTGGACTTAAACTCTGCATTAGACCAGATGGACCTAACAGATATGTACAGAACATTCCAATCAGCAGCAATGGGATACACGGTCTTCTTAAGGGCACATGGAACATTCTCCAAGATATATCACACGTTAGGCCATAAAACATGTCTTAATAAATTTAAAAAGTTTAAAATCATATCAAGTTTTTTTTCTGACCTCTCTGGTGTGAAACTAGTAATTAATTAAGAGAAGAATATTATTCACAAACATGTGGAGATTAAACAACATGCTACCAGTGGTCAAAGAACAAATCAAATTGATCAATAAAAAATATCTTGATACAGATGAAAATGGAAATACAACGTATCAAAACCTATGGGATGCATCCAAAGCAGCTCTAAAAGGTAATTTCATAGTTATAAATACCTACATTAAGAACCAAGACAGATCTCAAATAAACAACCTAAATTTACACCTCAAGGAACTAGACAGAGAAGAAGAAACTAAGCTAAAGTTAGTAGAAGGAAGGAAATATCAAAGTTCAGAATGAAAATAAATGAAATAGAGAGAAAAAAACACAATAGAAATTATCAGTGAAACTAATAGCTGGGTTTTGAAAAAGTTAAACAAAATATAACGATCTTCAGCTAGATTCATCAAGAAAAAGACAGAGATGTCTCCAATATATAAAATTATATATGAAAGAGGAGATGTTACAACTGATATCACAGAAATAAAAAGGATCACAAGAGGCTACTATGAACAATTTTATGCCAACTGATTAAACAACCTAGAAGAAATGAATAAATTCTTAAACACATACAACCTAACAAGAATGAATCAGGAAGAAATAAAAAATCTGAACAGACCAATTACTAGTAAGGAGATTGAATCAGTAATCAAAAGCCTCCTAACAAAGAAGAGTCCAGGAACAGATGACTTCACTGGTGAGTTCTACCGAACATTTAAAGAATACCAATTCTCCTCAAATTCTACCAAAGAATAGAGGAGAGAATACTCTCAAACTCATTTTATACAGACGACATTACCCCAGTACCAAAGCCAGGCAAGAACACTACAAGAAGAGAAAACTGCAGGCCAATATCCCAATATTTTTGCATAGATGCAAAAATCCTTAACAAAATGTTAGCAAACCAAATTCAACGATACATTTAAAGGATAATAAACCACAATCAAGAAGTATTTATTGTAATTAAAATTAACATAAGAAGTTGAAGGATCATGAAATCAGTCCCTAAGTGTTTCTAAAAAACAAATCAGGGCTGTTTATATATAAATTCAGTATGGAATTAGGAGTGTGTAGAATGAGAAGAGAAAAGATCAGAATTTAGAGAAATAATATTAATAGGGGACTGTACGGGGAAAAGTAAGTTTCAATAGCATACTATGCATTCTCTGCATATAGCACAGCCTTCCAGGAATTACTTAATTCTAAACTTTGATTGAGCTATTTTACAGCACTTTGTAAATTGTAGGTCATTGATAGACACACTTTTTTAGTAGAGGTTCAATTATCTTCCCTTCTACTGGGTAGAAAAACCAGTCTTGCCACCATTTACATATTCATTTCCATATTCTTGGTCTATGAATGTGCTTGTTTTTAAATTCTCTTTTGAACCAGTTATAACATGTCTGATTCCATCACAAATGATTAGATCTTAAAATATGTTTATTTTTATATCTGTATGAGAGTCATTATTTTATCCTTTATTGAAAGTTATCTTTAAGAAAACTAAAGAAGAAAAGCCAGCTAAAAGAGGGCAATTAAATGATTGTTCAGAGAAGCAAAAGAACACAAGGTGTAATATATATTCCCCAAATCAAGGGAGGAAAAGTTTCAAGAGAAAGGGGGGTCATATATCTCAAGGGTGTCTTGTAAGTTGAAAGAGTTTAAAAGTCTATTACACTTGGCAACCAAGTAACCATTGATATTTCTGCAAGAGTATTTTCACAAAGTGGTGGGGTTATCAAGTACAATGTAGAATTTTTAAGAATGAATGAAGTGTGAGGAAAACAGTAAAGGGAAACAAACTTTTTCCTACATGTTTTCTTGTGAATTTTATTCTTGTGTAACTGTAAAAATGATAACTGCTCTCTCAAAAAATAAATAATGCAAAAACTTTCTAAAATTAATGAAACCCCACCTGAAATCACACTGACACTTTTTGACCATATTTCCATATGTCCCTCTAAATACCCACAATTTAAAATAAATAGAATCATAATATATCTATCTGCTATTAGGTCTCTAAGCTATTTTCAAAATCATATATTAGTAGACCTCAGTTAAACTTTTAATTTTAATGCCTTATTTGAAAAAAAAGTTCTTCTGGCAAAGAAAAGTAAAAAGAGAGGTAATTTGAGTCTATATGAATGATGATTGAAATCTTATGCCACCCACAACTATATATTATGCATTTAAAAAACTGTCTTCTCGTTTTTTGTTTTTTTTTTGCGGTGCGCAGACCTCTCACTATTGTGGCCTCTCCCGTTGTGGAGCACAGGCTCCGGATGTGCAGGCTCAGCGGCCATGGCTCACAGACCCAGCCACTCCATGGCATGTGGGATCCTCCTGGACTGGAGCACAAACCCATGTCCCCTGCATTGACAGGAGGACTCTCAACCACTGTGCCATCAGGGAAGCCCATCTCCTCATTTAGAAAAAGAATTTATTGGAGTATAGTTGGTTTACAGTGTGTTAGTCTCAGGTGTATAGCAAAGTGAATCGGTTATACACATACATATATCCACAATTTTTTAGATTATTTTCCCATATAGGCCATTACAGAGTGTACAGTAGAGTTCCCTGTACTATACAGTAGGTTCTTACTAGTTATCTTTTTTTCTTCACATCTTTATTGGAGTACAAATGCTTTACAATGTTGTGTTAGTTTCTGTGGCACAACAAAGTGAAACAGCTATATGTATACATATAACTCCATATCCCCTCCCTCTTAAACCTCCCTCCCACCCTCCTTATCCCATCACTCTAGGTCATCACAAAACACTGAGATGATCTCCCTTTGCTATACAGAAGATTCCCACCAGCCATCCATTTTACATTTGGTAGTGTATATATGTCAATGCTACTCTCTCACTTCATTCCAGGTTCCCATTCCCACCCCGTGCCCTCAAGTCTGTTCTATATGTATGCATCTTTATTCCTGCACTTCCACTAGGTTCAACAGTATCGCTTTTTAAAATTCCATACAAATGGGTTTAAAGACAGTATATGTTTTTCTCTTTCTGACTTACTTCACACTGTATGACAGATTCTAGATCCATCCACTTCATTACAAATACCTCAATTTCGTTTCTATTTATGGCTGAGTAATATTCCATTGTATATATGTGCCACATCTTCTTTAGCCAATGATCTGTTGATGGACATTTAGGTTGATTCCATATTCTGGCTATTGTAAATAATGCTGCAATGACCACTGTGGTACATGTCTCTTTTTGAATTATGTCTTTCTCAGGGTATATGTCCAGCAGTGGGATTGCTGGGTCATATGGTAGTTCTATTTTTAGTTTTTTAAGGAACCTCCATACTGTTCTCCATAGTGGCTGTATCAATTTACATTCCCACCAATAGTGCAAGAGGGTTCCCATTTCTCTAGAACTCTCTCCAGGTTTTATCATTTGTAGAGTTTTGATGATGGACATTCTGAACAGTGTGAGGTGATATTTCAATGTGGTTTTGTTTTGCATTTCTCTAATGATTAGTAATGCTGAGCATCTTTTCATGTATTTGTTGGCCATCTGTATGTCTTCTTTGGAGGAATGTCTATTTAGGTCTTCCACTCATTTTTGGACTGGGTTGTTTGTTTTTGTGATATTGAGCTGCTTGTATATTTTGGAGATAATCCTTTGTCAGTTGCTTCATTTGCAAATATTTTCTTCCATTCTGAAGTTGTCGTGTCCTCTTGTTTATGGTTTCCTTTGCTGTGCAAAAGCTTTTAAGTTTCATTAGGTCTCATTGGTTTATCTTTGTTTTTATTTCTATTTCTCTAGGAGGTGGGACAAAAAGGATCTTGCTGTAATTTATGTCATAGAGGGTTCTGCCTATGTTTTCCTCTAAGAGTTTTACAGTGTCTGGTCTTATATTTAGGTCTTTAATCCATTTTGAGTTTATTTTTGTGTTTGGTGTCAGGGTGTGTTCTAATTTCATTCTTTTACATGTAGCTGTACAGTTTTCCCAGCACAATTTAATGAAAAGGGTGTCTTTCTCCATTGTATATTCTTGACTCCTTTATCAAAGATAAGGTGACCATATGTGTGTGGGTTTATCTCTGGGCTTTCTATCTTATTCCATTGATATATATTTCTGTTTTTCTGCCAGTACAATACTGTCTTGATTAGTGTACCTTTGTAGTATAGTCTGAAATCCTGTAGCCTGATTCCTCCAGTTCTGTTTTTCTTTCTCAAGATTGCATTAGCTATTCAGGGTCTTTTGTGTTCCCATATAAATTGGATGAAATTTTTTGCTTTAGTTCTGTGAAAAATGACATTGGTAATTTGATAGGGATTGCATTGATGCTGTAGATTGCTTTGGGTAGTTTAGTCATTTTTGCAATATTGATTCATCCAATCCAGGAGCATTGTATATCTCTTCATCTGTTTATGTTATGTTTGATTTTTCATCCGTGTTTCATAGTTTTCTGAGTTACAGGTGTTGTGCCTCATTAGGTATGTTTATTCCTAGGTTTTTATCTTTTTTCTTTTTTTGCAGTAGTAAATAGGATTGTTCCCTTAATTTCTTTTTCTGATCTCTTGTTGTTAGTGTATAGGAATGCAAGAGGTTTCTCTGTATTAATTTTGTATCCTGGGAGGAGGACTTTCAAAATTGCAGAGGAGAAGGACATGGAGATCACCTTCTTCTCCACAAATACATCAAAAATACTTCTACAAGTGGAAGGACTCCTACATAGCACTTATGGAACACTGGCAGCAGAAGACCTCAGACTTACCAAAAGCCAAGAAAATCCCCACGGACCTGGCCGTGTGGCTGACAGGGTCTTGCAGTCCCAGCCGGGTGTCAGGCCTGAGCCTCTGAGGTGGGACAGCCAAGTTCAGGACATTGGACAACCAAAGACCTCCTGGTCCAGTGTAATATCAATCAGCAAGAGCTCTTGCAGAGATCTCCCTCTCAGTGCTAAGACCCAGCTCCACTCAATGACCAGCAAGCTCCAGTGCTGGACAACTCATGCCAAACAACTACCAAGAAATGAAACACTACCCCACCGATTAGCAGAGAGGTGGCTTAAATTCATAGAAAGTTCACAGACACACCACAACACATCACCGGACACAGTTTTGCACACCAGAAAGAGAAGATCCAGCCTCTTTCACCAGAACACAGGCTCCAGTCCCCTCCAACAGGAAGCCTACTCAACTCACTGAAACAACTTTAACCACTGGGGGCAGACACCAAAAAAGAAAAAAAAGGGAACTACAAACCTGTAGCCTGTGAAAAGGAGACCCCAAACACAGTAAGTTAAACAAAATGAGAAGACAGAGAAACACACAGCAGATGAAAGAGCAAGGTAAAAACCCACCAGACCAAACAAATGAAGAGGAAATAGGCAGTATACCTGAAAAAGAATTCAGAGTAATTATAGTAAAGATGATCCAAAACCTTGGAATTAGAATGAAGAAAGTACAAGAAACGTTTAACAAAGACTTAGAAAAAAATAAGAGCAAACAAACAATAATGAGCAACACAATACATGAAATTAAAAATTCTCTAGAAGGAATCAATAGCAGAAAAACAGAGACAGAAGAATGGGAAAGTGACCTGGAAGATAAACTAGTGGAAATAAATATCACAGAGAAGAATAAAGAAAAAAGAATGAAAGAATTGAGGACAGTCTCAGAGACATCTGGGACAACATTAAACACATCAACATTAGAATTATAGGGGTCCCAGAAGAAGTAGAGAAAAAGAAAGTGTCTGAGAAAATATTTGAAGATATTACAGTTGAAAACGTCCATAATATTGGAAAGGAAAGGGTCAATCAAGTCCAGAAAGCACAAAGAGTCCCATACAGGATAAATCCAAGGAGAAAAACAGCAAGACATATTAATCAAACTATTAGAAATTAAATACAAAGAAAAAATATTAAAAGCAACAAGGGAAAAACAACAAATAGCATACAAGGGAATCCCCATAAGGTTAACAGTTGATCATTCAGCAGAAACCCTGAAAGCCAGAAGGGAGTGGCAGGATAAATTTAAAGTGATGAAAGGGAAAAACCTACAACCAGGATTACTCTACCCAGCATAGATCTCATTCAGATTTGACAGAGAAATTAAAAACCTACAGACAAGCAAAAGCTAAGGGAATTCAGCACCACCAAACCAGCTTTACAACAAATGTTAAAGGAACTTCTCTAGGTCAGAAACATAAGTGAAGGAAAAGATCTACAATAACAAACCCAAAACAATTAAGAACATGGTAAGAATAGTATACATATTGATAATACCTCAAATGTAAATGGATTAAATACTCCAACCAAAAGACATAGACTGGCTGAATGGATACAAAAACAAGACCCCTATATATGGTCTCTACAAGAGATCCACTTCAGACCTAGGGACACATATATACTGAAAGTGAGAGTATGGAAAAAGTTATTCCATGCAAATGGAAATCAAAAGAAAGCTGGAGTAGCAATTCTCATATCAGACAAAATAGACTTTAAAATAAAGACTATTACAAGCGACAAAGAAGGACACTAGATAGTGCTCAGGGATCAAAGCAATAAGAAGATATAATAATTGTAAATATTTATGCACCCAACACAGGAACACCTCAATGCATAAGGCAAATGCTAACAGCCATAAAGGGGAAATCAACAGTAACACAATCATAGTAGAGGATTATAACACCTCATTTTCACCAATGAACAGATCATGCAAAGTGAAAATAAATATGGAAACACAAGTTTTAAATGATACATTAAACAAGATGGACTTAATTGATATTTATAGGACATTCCATACAAAAACAACAGAATACACTTTCTTCTCAAGTGCTCATGGAACATTCTCCAGGATAGATCATATCTTGAGTCAAAAATGAAGCCTTGGTAAATTTAAGAAAGTTGAAATCATATCAAGTATCTTTTTCAACCACAATGCCATGAGACTAGATATCAATTACAGGAAAAATTCCGTAAAAAATACAGACACATGGAGGCTAAACAACACACTACTTAATAACCAAGAGATCACTGAAGAAATCAAAGAGGAAATAAAAAAATACCTAGAAACAAATGGCAATGAAAACATGACAGCCCAAAACCTATGGGATGCAGCCAAAACAGTTCTTAGAGGGAAGATTATAGCAATACTCTCCTACAACAAGAAACAAGAAACATCTCAAATAAACAACCTAACCTTACACCAAAAGCAAGTAAAGAAAGAAGAACAAAAAGCACCCAAAGATAGAAGAAGGAAAGAAATCATAAAGATCAGTTCAGAAATAAATAAAAAAGAAATGAAGGAAACAATAGAAAAGATCAATAAAACTAAAAAATGGCTCTTTGAGAAGATAAAAATAAAATGATAAACCATTAGCCAGAATCATCAAGAAAAAAAAGGGAGAAGACTCAAATCAACAGAATTGGAAAAGAAGCAGAAGTAACAACTGACACTGAGGAACTACAAAAGATCATGAAAGATTACTACAAGCAACTATTTGCCAATAAAATGGACAACCTGGAAAAAAAGGACAAATTCTAAAAAAGCACAACCACCGAGACTGAACTAGGAAGAAATAGAAAATATAAACAGACCAATCACAAGCACTGAAATTGAAACTTTGATAAAAAAAATCTTCAACAAACAAAGCCTAGGGACAGATGGCTTCACAGGAGAATTCTACCAAACATATAGAGAAGAGCTAAAACTTATTCTTCTCAAACTCTTCCAAAATAAGCACAGGGAGGAACACTCACAAACTCATTCAAAGAGGCCACCATCACTCTCATACCGAAACCAAAAATTTTACAACAGAAAACTACAGGCCAATATCACTGATAAATATAGATGCAAAAATCCTCTACAAATTACTAGCAAACAGAATCCAGGAGCACATTAAAAGGATCATACACCATGGTGAAGTGGGGTTTATCCCAGGAATGCAAGGATTCTTCAATATATGCAAATCAATCAATGAGATACACCATATTAACAACTTGAAGGATAAAAACCATAAGATAATTTTAACAGATGCAGAAAAAGATTTTGACAACATTCAACACCCATTAGTGATAAAAAAACTCTCCAAAATGTAGGCATGGAGGGCACTTACCTGAACAAAATAAAGGCAGTATATGAAAAACCCAAAGCAAACATCATTCTCAATGGTGAAAAACTGAAATCATTTCCATTAAGATCAGGAACGAGACAAGGTTGCCCACTCTCACCACTATTATTCAACATAGTATTGGAAGTCCTAGCCACAGCAACCAGAGAAGAAAGAGAAATAAAAGGAATCCAAATCAGAAAAGAAGTAAAACTGTTACTCTTTGCAAACGACATGATACTATACATAGAGAATCCCAAAGATGCTACCAGAAAACTACTAATGCTGATCAATGAATTTGGTAAAGTAGAAGGATGCAAAATTAATGTACAGAAATATCTGGCATTTCTATACACTAATGATGAAAAACCTGAAAGGGAAAGTAAGGAAACACTCCCATTTACCATTTCAACAAAAATAATAAAATACCTAGGAATAAACTTACCTAGGGAGACAGAAGACCTGTATGCAGAAAACTATAAGACACTGATGAAAGGAATTAAAGGTGAAACAAACAGATGGAGAGATATATCATGTTCTTGGATTGGAAGAATCAACATTGTGAAAATAGCTACACTACCCATAACAATCTACAGATTCAATGCAACTCCTATCAAATTACCAATGGCATTTTTTACATAACTAGTACAAAATAACTTAAAATTTGTATGGAGACACAAGAGACCCTGAAGAGCCAAAACGGTCTTGAGGGGAAAAAACGGATTTGGAGGAATCAGCCTCCTGGACTTCAGACTATACTACAAAGATACAGTAATGAAGACCTTATGGTACTGGCAACAAAAACAGAAATACAGATCAATGGAAGAGGATAGAAAGCTCAGAGATAAACCCACACACATATGGTCACCTTATCTTTGATAAAGGTGGCAAGAATATACAATGGAGAAAAGACAACCTCTTCAATAGCTGGTGCTGGGCAAAAAAGGACAGCTACATGTAAAAGAATGAAATTAGAATACTCCCTAACACAAAACACAGAAATAAACTCAAAATGGATTAAGGACCTAAATGTAGGGCCACACACTATAAAACTCTTAGAGGAAAACATAGGCAAAACACTCTATGACATAAATCACAGGAAGATCCATTTTGACCCACCTCCTAGAGAAATGGAAATAAAAATAAACAAATGGAACCTAATGAAACTTAAAAGCTTTTGCACAACAAAGGATACCATAAACAAGACCAAAAGACAACTCTCAGAATGGTAGAAAACATTTGCAAATGATTCAACTGACAAAGGATTAATCTCCAAAGTATACAAGCAACGTATGCAACTCAATATCAAAAGAAAAACGACCCAATCAAAAAATGGGCAGAAATTCTAAATAGACATTTCTCCAAAGAAGACATACAGATGGCCAACAAATGCATGAAAAGATGCTCAATGTCACTAATCATTAGAGAAATTCAAATCAAACTCGATGAGGTATCATCACACAGCCATCATAATGGCCATCATCAAGTAATCTACAAACAATAATTGCTGGAGAGGATGTGTAGAAAAGGGAACCATCTTGCACTGTTGGAGGGAACATAAATTGATACTGCCACTATGGAGAACTGTATGGAGGTTCCTTAAGAAGCTAAAAATAGAACTACCATACGACCCAGCAATCCTACTACTGGGCATATACTCTTAGAAAACCATAACTCAAAAGGAGTCATGTACCACAATGTTCATTGGAGAACTATTTACAACAGCCAGGACATGGAAGCAACCTAAGTGTCCATTGGCAGATGAATGGATAAAGAAGATGTGGCACATATATACAATGGAATATTACTCAGGCATAAAAAGAAAGGAAATTGAGTTATTTGTAGTGAGGTGGATGGACCTAGAGACTATCATACAGAGTCAAGTAAGTCAGAAAGACAAAAACAAATATCGTATGCTAACACATATATATGGAATCTAAAAAATAAAAAATTAAAAATGATTCTGAAGAACCTAGGGTCAGGAGAGGATTAAAGACTCAGACTTAGAGAATGGACTTGAGGACACAGGGAAGCGGAAGCTAAGCTGGGATGAAGTGAGAGAGTGGCATTGGCATATATAATCTATCAAGTGTAAAATAAATAACTAGTGGGAAGCAGCCACATAGCACAGGGAGATCAGATTGGTGCTTTGTGTCCACCTAGAGGGGTGGGATAGGGAGGGTGGGAGGGAGATGCAAGAGGGAGGGGATATGGGGATATATGTATAGGTATAGGTGACTTACTTTGTTATACATCAGCAACTAACACAGCAATGTAAAGCAATTATACTTCCATAATGATGTTAAAAAAAAAATTTGTATCCTGCAACCTTAACAAATTCATGATTAGTTCTAGTAGTTTTCTAGTGGCATCTTTAGGATTTTCTATGTATAGTATCATGTCATTGGCAAACAGTGACAGTTTTACTTTTTCAATTTGTATTCCTTTTATTTCTATTTCTTCTCTGATTGAGGTGGCTAGGACTTCCAATACTATGTTGAATAATTGTGGTTAGAGTGGACATCCTTGTTTGTTCCTGACCTTAGAGGAAATGCTCTCGGTTTTTCACCATTGAGAATGAGGTTTGCTGTGGATTTGTCATATATGGCTTTTATTGTGTTGAGGCATGTTCAATCTATGCCCATTTTCTGGAAAATTTTATCATAACTCTTTGTGTATATTGAAGAATCCTTGCAGCTCTTGGATATATCCCACTTGATCATGGTGTATGATCCTTTTAATATGTTGTTGGTTTCTGTTTTCTAGTAATATGTTGAGGATTTTGCATCTATGTTCATCAGTGATGTCAGTCTAATATTTTCTTTTTTGTGATAGCTTTGTCTGGTTTTGGTATCAGGGTGTTGGTGTTGGTGGACTCATAGAATAATTTTGGGTGTGTTCCTAACTGCAATTTTTTGGAAGAGTTTGAGAAGGATAGGCATTATCCCTTTTCTAAATGTTTGATAGAATTCCCCTGTGAAGCCACCTGATCCTGGACTTTTGTTTCTTGGAAGATATTTAATTACAGTTTCAATTTCATTACCTGTGATTTGTCTGTTTATATTTTCTAATTCTTCCTGATTCAGTCTTGGAGGTTCTATTTTTCCAAGAATTTATCCATTTCTTTCAGGTTGTCCATCTTATTGACATATTGTTGCTTGTAGTAGTCTTTTATGATCTTTTGTATTTCTGTGATATCAGTTGTAATCTCTCTTTTTTCATTTCAAATTTTATTGATTTGCATCCTCTCCCTTTCTTTCTGGGTGAGTCTGGCTAAAGGTTTATCAATTTTGTTTATCTTCTCAAAGAATTAGCTTTTAGTTTTGTTGATCTTTGCAATTGTTTTCTTTGTTTCTATTTCATTTATTTAGGCTCTGATCTTTATGATTTCTTTCCCCTACTAATTTTGCATTTTCTTTTGTTCTTCTTTTTCTCGTTGCTCTAGGTGTAAGGTTAGATTGTTTATTTGAGATTTTTCTTGTTTCTTGAGGTGAGCTTGAATTCTATGAACTTCCCTCTTGTCAGCTTTTGCTGTGTCCTATAGGTTTTAGATCATCGTGTTTTTGTTGTCATTTGTTTCTAGGTATTTTCTGATTCCCTCTTTGATTCCTTCAGTGATCTCTTGGTTATTTAGCAGCACACTATTTAGCCTCCATGTATTTGTGTTTTTTTACTATTTTATTCCTGTGTTTGATTTCTAATCTCATAGTGTTGTGGTCAGAAATGTTGCTTGCTACAGTTTTAATTTTCTTAAATTTTCCAATGTTTGATTTGTGACCCAACATGTGATCTATTCTGAAGAACGTTCCATGTGCACTTGAGAAGAAATTGCATTCTTCTGCTTTCTGGTGGAATGTCATAAAAATATCAATTAAATCTATCTGGTCTATTGTGTCATTTAAAGCTTGTGTTTCCTTATTTATTTTCCTTCTGGATGATCTGTCTATTGGTGTAAGTGGGGTGTTAAAGTCCTCCACTATTATTGTGGTACTGTCAGTTTCTCCTTTTATGTCTGTTAACATTTGCCTTATACACTGAGGAGCTCCTATGTTGGGTGCATACATATTTATAACTATTATATTTTCTTCTTGGATCGATCCCTTGATCATTATGTACTGTCCTTCCTTATTTCTTTTAACAGTCTTTATTTTAAAGTCTATTTTATGTGATATGTGTATTACTACTCCAGCTTTCTTGTGATTTCCACTTGCATGGGATATCTTTTTTCATCCCCTCACTTTCAGTCTGTATGTGTCCCTAGGTCAGAAGTGAGTCTCTTAGACAGCATATATAAGGTTCTTGCTTTTGTATTCATTCAGCCAGCATGTGTTTTTTTTTTGGTTGGAACATTTAATTCATTTACATTTATGGTAGCTATTGATATTCATGTTCCTATTACCATTTTCTTAATTGATTTGGGTTTGTTTTTGTGGGTCATTTTCTTCTCTTGTGTTTCCTGCTTAGAGAAGTTCCTTTAGCATTTGTTGCAAACCTGGTTTTGTGGTGCTGAATTCTCTTAGCTTTTGCTTGTCTGTAAAGCTTTTGATTTCTCCATCAAATCTGAATGAGATCCTTGCTGGGTAGAGTAATCTTGGTTTTAGGTATTTTCCTTTCATCGCTTTAAATATATACTGCCACTCCCTTCTGGCTTACAGAATTTCTGCTGAAAGATCAGCTGTTAACCTTATAGGGATTCCCTTGTATATTATTTGTTGCTTTTCCCTTGCTGCTTTTAATATTTTTTCTTTGAATTTAACTTTTGGTAGTTTGATTAATACGTGTCTTGGTGTGCTTCTCTTTAGGTTTATCTTCTGTGGGACTCTCTGCACTTCCTGGACTTCATTGACTATTTCCTTTCCCATGTTAAGGAAGTTTTCAACTATAATCTCTTCAAATATCTTCTCAGTACCTTTTTTTTACCTCTTCTTCTTCTGGGACCCCTAAAATTCAAATGTTGGTGCATTTAATGTTGTACCAGATGTCTCTGAGACTGTCCTCAATTCTTTGCATTCTTTTTTCTTTATTCTACTCCCTGGCAGTTATTTCCACCATTTTGTTTTCCAGCTCACTTATCTGTTCTTGTGCCTCAGTTTTTCTGCTATTGATTCCTTCTAGAGTATTTTTAGTTTCAGTTATTGTGTTATTCATCACTGTTTGTTTGCTACTTAGTTCTTCTAGATCCTTGTTGAATGTTTCTTGTATTTTCCCCATTCTATCTCCAAGATTTTGGATCATGTTTCCTATTGTTACTCTGAATTCTTTTTCAGATAGATTGCCTATTTCATCTTCATTTATTTGGTCTTGTAGGTTTTTACCTTGCTCCTTCATCTGTAACATATTTTTTTGTCATTTCAATTTTCTTTTTGATGGGTGGGGCTGTGTTCCTGTCCTACTGGTTTTTTGGTCTGAGGCGTCCAGCACTTGCGTTTGCAGGCAGTTGGATAGAGCTGGGTCTTGTTACTGAGATAAGGACCTTCCGGAGTCCTCAGTCCAATTAATATTCCCTGCAGTATGAGGTTCTCTCTTAGTCCAATGGTTTGGACTCAGAGCTCCCACCACAGGAGCCAAGACCCTGTAAGTCATGTGGTGTGGCAAAAAAAAAAAAAAAAGATGCAATATAATAACAAAATAAAATTTTAAAGATAAAAAATATATCAGGAAAAATAAAAATATAATTGAAACAACTGCAACAATGTAAAATAAAACCACAACCACAACAGAAAAAAAAAAAAAAAGTGGGATGGGGGAGAACAAGCCAAAAGGAGCAGAAAAGTAACAAATTATAAAGAATAAGATAAAATTAGAAAAATAAAAGTTTTATTACAAAAAATAAAAATATAAATGAATAAACAAGGTAAAACAGAACCCCAGTCTAAAAGAGGAAAATATAAAAATTTTAAAAAGGCTTGGCTATGGGGTCAGAGTTTAGGCAGGGGTGGAATTTAGACAGGGGCTGTATATAGTGTTGGGCATGACCTAGGCAGTTGGGGGATGATGTTTGAGTGTGGAGCGGGGCCTATGCTCAGGACCCATGCAGCCAGAAAAGGCCTTGTGGGCGGGGCCTACATTGGGTGACGTTCAAGTTTTGGGCAGGGTCTCTGCTTAGGACCTGAGCATGGAAGGTGAAAGGCAGCACCTCCAAAGGAGGGCCTCCAGAGTGTTGAGTTCCATAGTTTTGAGGTAAGGCCCTGGATGAGGTTGTGTTGGTTTCATTTAGGCCTAGCGTGGTTAGAGGGGTTCTCAGAGGGGATCTCCACGTGTAGAGGTAGGGCTGGGGCTTGGGCTCTGCACACTGGAGAGAGGCTCCAAGAGCAGAGGATTAGGCCTGGGAGCCCAAGAGGCTTCCTGGTGCCTAAGTGGACAGGGAAAGCACTCGTCATGTTCCCTTCCATTCCTTCATGCCCTTCCCACACATCTCTCCCAGGGTCTCCCCCATTCCTGCTGGACCCCTAACCATTGGTGGGTCCTGCTGAGTGTAGGAACTCCTCCCCTCTTCCAGGAATCCCTCAGGGATGCTGGTCCCAGAGGTTCAGCTTTTACTTTTGCTCCCCCTTCCCTCCCTTCCCCTCCCTCAGGACCCACGTGGCTGGAGAGGGCCTAGGTGGACAGAGGATCAGGTGTGGGATCTCAGCAGATTCCCAGGGCCCAAGTGGGCAGGGGAAATCTGGCCATGCTCCTTTTTGGTCCTCTGCCCTCCTAATGGTCCCTTAATTTCTCTCTTCGTGTTTGAGATCACTTCCCCTCCCCCAGCAGCCCCTCAGGGGCACTAGTCCCATCCTGCCTCCAGTTCTCCTCACCCGTCACTCCCTCTTATGACTCATTTCCTACCCGGTTGCTGGGAGTTCCTCCCGTCACCTTAGGTGTCCATGGTCCCCCACTGGTACCTGGTAGGTGCCCTAGTTGTTCAGAGACGTGAATTCTGTGTCCTCCATCTTGGCTCTGCCCCCTCTCATGTTTTATATTATTTAACCCTCAAACTCTTTGAGCCATACTGAGGAGGCATTATTGTTTTTATGTGTAACAAGTAAATTGAGGTTTAATGTGATTAAATTCCTTGCACAAAGTTAAGTGGCATATTTTACATTTGCATATACAAATAAATATGTGTTATTCAAGTCATTCATTTGACAACAATATATCAAAGACCAGGAATATAAAAATAAATAGGAAATGTTTAGTGAGAAAGGTGTGTAAGCAAGTAGAAGAAAACCACTCTGAGAAGTCCTGTAAGAAAGACCTGAACAAAGTAGGAAATAATAGTCACTTCTCCTTGTTTGATAATAGAATTGGGGGTGCATATCACAATAAATCAGTGTGTTGTGAACTGGACCAAAAAAACCCCCAAAAAACAGACAATTCACCATAATGAAGATCTGGTGAGAAATGGAGTGATGGCTTTGTTATGAAGTTCTTCTTGAGGCATGGACTTGTATGTAAAGAAACAAAAAAAAAGAACTTAATTCCAAGATTTTACTGAATTTTAGGGATCAAGCTGAGCAAAATGAAAGTATAAGTCTGTGAACTTCTTTTCAAGATAAGCCTATCATGCAGACACAATGAAGATGAGTTAGAGAATTTTAACAAAACACTATTATCTGCATGTTATCTTCTTCAATTTCAAAGATTCATGCTTTCTGTCCTTATCCAGAAAAAAAAAAAAAAGCTATTGTTAAAGAAAAACTCTTTGGAGCTGAAATATTCAGCAAGCTCAGGTAATTTCAGATATATCTTAAAATGGCAGAGAAAGCAGGATGCATCAATATCTGACCTGGCTCAAAGTTTGGAAAAATTAGTACTTAAGCAGACCACCAAAGTCAGCTGTCTCTGCTCAGAAAGTGAATAGTCAATCGCAGGTAACAGAACCATGCAAATCACAGAGAGACTTCACTTATGGAAGTCATGGATAAGGAAGAGAATTCCAGAGAAATAAAAGGGTCTGCTTTGAACTGAGAGTAGCTAGTGCCCTACTTTAGAATTGAATTTCAAATTGATTTCAAAGAAATCCTACTGCCCTACTTAGATATGAAGAGTTAGTTGTTTTCCTTTCAAAAAACAATATGAAGACAATTCTTTCAAATGACCATGGAAATTACTTAGGGACTTCAGCCTAACCTAAATATACTAGACTATGTTATAATTAATTGACAATGCTAGAAATGAATTATCATGTAAATGATGCAGTACATTGATAGTCTTTTGTTGAGGATTAGCATTTTTTTATTTTAAGGAATAAAATTTAAAAAAAATTTTTTTGGAAAACTTGTCATTTAAGGGTCGAGGCTTCACTAAGCAATATGGAAGAATTGACATCATTTTAAAAGAACTAACGATCTTTAATTTTCAGAATTCTTTAATTCAGCTCTACAGAAAATGTCTATGCATTGTAAACTCAACTTTGTGGAAATGAAAAAATAAAAACAAAATACTAAATATCATCCTCCCTGACATATGTTATTCTAAGTAAGCTGATCATAAATAAAGCATTATTGTCAAGTTAAGTGGGAAAAAAGGTGAGATTTTAAAAATTTGCAATAGCTGTATTTTTTCTACTTTTTTCTTCCAATGGGTATTTATTTATTCATTTATTTATAATTAAAATACAGTTGATTTACAATATGTATGTTTTGTGCACACACACATACATGTTTTGTTTTGTTTTTCAGCAACATACAAATACACTCTATTCAATATTTAAAATAATAATAACATTCCCCATTCCCATTTCCTAGGCATGTAGTGCCACAATGTTTATCTCTTTTCTAAGATAGTGGAGTCAGAAGGTGATATCTTCCTTCTCAGCAGTCATGGAAGCCTAAACGTGCAAGAGTATTGTTTTGAAAACTCTCACAGCCCTGGATAGCCTCTTCTGTCATCTAAAATATGACAGTGTGCTGCCTGTTTACCTCAGGCCAAAATTGCCATTTGCACTATCTGGGCCACCACATTTCCTCTGGCTAGCTGCCTGCCTTATGTGTACTAGGGGCTCCTGTGAATGCTGGAATGTGCAGTTACTCTATGCTAAATTTGATTTGTGTCATCTATTAGGAAATTAAATGCATTATGTCCAGTTACTTTTATATTTGTCATCATGTAATTCTAAATCTGAAGTGAAAAACCTCAGTATTGTCATGTGTGAGGTCTAATTATTCAGAACGCACTGCAAATAGATTATATATATATATATATATATATATATATATATATTAATGCGAACATTATAAAGTTGAGGAAACTTTAATTCCAGGTCACAAATGAATAAATTCAAGAGAATTAAAGGTCAGTAAGAGATTTACATCTACATTAATCGTGTTGTTCTTTGGAACCAAAGAAGCTTCACATTTGTGCTGATAAAATTATACCTATGGGCTTGATGATTATACAATAGCTGGAGGGAGTTGGATGAAGCACTATGCATTTGGAAAAGCATAGACATGAAGACCCTTATCCTGAATTGCCTTCAGCAGTCTCATTCTCAGAGCAAGTACATGGGAGCCTGTACAGCAGGCAGTAATGGCTAAGGAACAAAATTCCCATTCCCGACTGTCCTTTCAAAGTGGTAAGGAAGGGTTTAATTAAGGAGTCCAAATGAAGGCACATTTCTTCATTTGTGAAGTGTGAATTTTGAACTCAATGACCATAAGTCCCTGTTCAGCTTTGTGAGTCTATATTTTTAATTGTCTCAAGGATTATTAAAAGTAAACTGTGCTGACTTACAGTTAATCTATTGTTTACAGTTGTCATCTGAAACACTAAATCCTCTTCTTCAATAGGGTTGGGTGAGTTGCATGGAGGCATTTGTTCTAGGGGAAAATGTAGATTTGGAAGAAATTTGGAAGAAATCTATCTCCTTCTTCAGGCATAATTTCTCAAACTTAACTTACAAACTGAGATACAGGACCAGATTTTGCTTTGTGCTAAATTAAGCCCTTGGTACAACATTGACTAACTAGTATTCCTGAGTTTTGAATAAAGTAAGAGACATAGCTTATGTCTGACTTGTTGATATTTAATAACCAAATGACTAGGAGGTGATCTTTCCTTGGGAGAGTAAAAGCAAGTTCTTGGCTATTACTTAATGAGTGCTGACACAGAACTGTCACTGTTCTAATTGTTTTACAGGCATTAACCCATCTTCAAAAGAACCTAGTGATATACATATTTTATTATTTCCATTTTACATATGAGAAAATTTTAATCCCCAAAGAAAACTTCCCCAGGATACACAAATAGAAGTGGGGGAGTCAGGTATTAGCTACAGGTTCACTGCTTGAGTTTTAATGACCAGTTTCTGACAAATAATGATGTCTTTTATATGGCCCAGCATCTGGTGGAAAGTGCAGATTATTTCAGTGAATGCACAATTTTTTGCCTAGTTATTTCCTGTAGCATTGAGCAGAAGACAAACTTGCCTAGAGGCTTTCTTGCAGAAACAGTCTTTGTGAATTTTCCATTCACAAAGAATAGGCACTTATTTACTCCTGGCTGTGGAGATGAGAAAATATGCAACTTAGCAACTTAGCTTCTGCCACTGACAGTTAAACTTAACCCAATGGCCAAATATGTGAAAAAAATAGGCTTGAACATCCCCAATAATGGACATTTTACTGCCTTTAATTTAGAACTCTTCAAGCTGTTCATGTATTGTCTTCACCCTTCCAACTCTACTTCCCTCACACTCAAACTGTCTATGATCCTGGGGAAAAAAAAAACCTTAACAGCAGATGAAATAGAAGACCCTGGACTGGACTTACCATCAACTTGCCAGAGACTTGCTAGAGCCATCATTATTGTCTCACACCCAGACACACATCTTGGGGACAACTTCATTAGTTCTACTCTTGAATCAATCAATTTTCTCCTCTTCCTAAGTCATTTAAAATGCCTACCATTTGTATTATATTTTAGGTTTAACAGTAAAGTTTGATTCTGTTAAAAAGAACAATTATAGAGAAAGTACAGCATGTGTGAAACACTACCTTTTAGGGATACATGAATGAATAACTAAATACAAACTCTTGGTAAATTTATTGTACAGGATCTTATCTTCAGTCCCACTGTTAAATGTACCCATTGGGACAGTCCATTCAAGATGGTGGAAGAGTAAGACATGGAGATCACCTTCCTCTCCACAAATACATCAGAAATAAATCTACATGTGGAACAACTCCTACAGAACACCTACTGAATGCTGGCAGAAGACCTCAGACTTCCCAAAAGGCAAGAAACTCCCCACATACCTAGGTAAGGTAAAAGAAAAAAGAAAAAACAGACACAAAAATTAGGGATGGGACCTGCACCAGTGGGAGGGAGCTGTGAAGGAGGAAATATTCCCGCACACTAGGAAACCCCTTCACTGGTGGAGACTGGGGGTGGCAGGGGGGAAGCTTTGGAGCCATGGAGGAAAGCACAGCAACAGGGGTGCAGAGGGCAAAGCAGAGAGATTCACACACAGAGGATTGGTGCCGACCTGCACTCACCAGCCTGAGATACTTGTCGGCTCACCCACTGGCCAGGGTGGGGACTGGGAGCTGAGGTTCAGGCTTCAGAGGTCAGATCCTAGGGAGAGGACTGGGGTTGGCTGCGTGAACACAGGCTGAAGGAGGCTAGTGCGTCACAGCTAGCCAGGAGGGAGTCTGGGAAAAACTCTGGACCTGCCTAAGAGGCAAGAGACAATTGTTTTGGGTTGTGCAAAGAGAGGGGATTCAGAGCACCACTTAAACAAGCTCCAGAGACAGGCGCGATCCACGGCTATCAGCACAGACACCAGAGACGGGCATGAAATGCTAAGGCTGCTGCTGCAGTCACCAAGAAACATGTGTGTAAGCACAGGTCACTATCCACACTTCCCCTACAGGGAGCCTGTGCAGGCCTCCACTGATAAGGTCCTGTGATCCATGGACAACTTCCCAGGGAGAATAAATGGCACGCCTCAGGCTGTTGCAACATCAGGCAAGCTCTGCTGCTGCAGGGTGCCCCCGCATTTCGTACCCCTCCCTCTTTCCGATCTGAGTGAGCTAGAGAACCCTAATCAGCTGCTACTTTAACCCCATCCTGTCTGAGCAAAGAACAGACACCCTCACGCAACCTACATACAGAGGCAGCACCAAATCCAAAGCTGAAACCAAGTAGCTGTGTGAACAAAGTAGAAAAAGGGAAATCTCTCCCAGCAGCCTCAGGAACAGCAGATTAAATCTCCACAATCAACCTGATGTACCTGCATCTGTGGAATGCCTGACTAGACAACAAATCATCCCAAAATGGAGGTGGTGGACTTTGGGAACAGTAATATATATACATACATATATATATATATATATTTTTTTTTCCTTTGTCTCTTTTTGTGAGTGTGTATGTCTGTGCTTCTTTGTGTGATTGTGTCTGTAGAGCTTTGCTTTTACCATATGTCCTAGGGTTCTCTCTGTCCATTTATTTGGGCTTTTTTTGTGTGTAGTTTTTGGCACTTGTTTTCATTGGTGGATGTGATTTTTGGTTTGGTTGCTCACTTCTTTCTTTATTACTTTTTAATTGTTTTATTCTTTTCAATTATTATTTTTTATTTTAATAACTTTATTGTATTTTCTTTCTTTCTTTCTTTCTTTCTTTCTTTCTTTCTTTCTTTCTTTCTTTCTTTCTTTCTTTCTTTTTTTCTGATCTGTGTGGTGGACAGGATCTTGGTGCTCCAGCCAGGTGTCAGGGCTGTGCCTCTGAGGTGGGAGAGCCGAGTTCAGGACACTGGTCAATCAGCTAGCCAGGCTGGAGCACCCTGGAGACCTCCAAGCTCCATGTAATATCACATAGCAAAAGCTCTCCGAGAGATCTCCATATCAATGCTAAGACAAGGCTCCACTCAATGACCAGCAAGCTACAGTGCTGGACATGTTATGCCAAACAACTAGGAAGACAGGAACACAACTCCACTCATTAGCAGAGAGGGTGCCTAAAATCAAAATAAGGAAACAGACACCTCAAAACACACCACCACGCACAGACCTGCCCACCAGAATGACAAGATCCAGCCTCATCCACCAGAACACTGGCACTACTCCCCTCCATCAGGAAGCCAAAACAACCCATTGAACAAACCTTAGCCACTGGGGCAGGCACAAAAAGCAGGAGGAACTACAAACCTGCACCCTGGAAAAAGGAGACCCCAAACACAGTAATTTAAGCAAAAGGAGAAGACAGAGAACCACACAGAAAATGAAGGAGAAACTTAAAAACCCACCAGACTAAACAAATGAACAGGATATAAGTAGCCTACCTGGAAAAGAATTCAGAGTAATGATAGTAAAGATGATCCAAAATCTTGGAAATAGAATGGAGAAAATAAAAGAAATGTTTAACAAAGACCTAGAAGAACTAAAGAGCAAACAAACAATGATAAACAGCACAATAAATGAAATTAAAAATTCTCTACAAAGAATCAATAGAATAACTGAGGCAGAAGAATGGATAAGTGACCTGGAAGATAAAAGAGTGGAACTAACTACTGCAGAGCAGAATAAAGAGAAAAGAATGAAAAGATTTGAAGACAGTCTCAGAGACCACTGGAAAAACGTTACATGCACCAACATTAGAATTATAGGGCTCCAGAAGAAGAAGAGGAAAAGAAAGGGACTGAGAAAATATTTGAAGAGATTATAGTTGAAAACTTCCCTAATATGGGTAAGGAAATAGTTAATCAATTAGAGGGAGAACAGAGAGCCCCATACAGGATTAATCCAAGGAGAAACACACCAAGGCACACATTAATCAAACTATCAAACATTAAATACAAAGAAAAAATATTAAAAGCAGCAAGGGAAAAACAACAAATACCATACAAGGGAATCCCCATAAGGTTAAAAGCTGATCTTTCAGCAAAAACTCTGCAAGCCAGAAGGTAGTGGCAGGACATATTTAAAGTGATGAACAGGAAAATCCTAAAACCACGATTACTCTACCCATCAAGGATCTCTTTCAGATTTGATGAAGAAATTAAAAACTTTACAGACAAGCTAAAGGTAAGAGAATTCAGCACCACCAAACCAGCTTTACAATAAATGCTACAGGAACTCCTCTAGGCAGGAAACACAAGAGAAGGAAAAAAGCTAAAACAAAAAACCCAAAACAATTAAGAAAATGGTAATAAGAACATGCATATCAATAACTACCTTAAATGTAAATGGATTAAATGCTCCAACCAAAAGACAGAGACTGGCTGAATGGATACATACATAGATACATACAAGACCCATATATATTTTGTCTACAAGAGACCCACTTCAGACGTACGGACACATTCAGACTGAAAGTGAGGGATGGAAAAAGATATTCAATGCAAATGGAAATCAAAAAAAAGCTGGAGTAGCAATTCTCATATCAGCCAAAATACCCTTTAAAGAAAGATTATTACAAGAGACCAAGAATAACATTATATAATGATCAAGGGATCAATCCAAGAATATATAACAATTGTAAATATTTATGCACCCAACATAGGAGCACCTCAATACATAAGGCAAATGCTAACCACCATAAAAGGGGAAAATCACAGTAACACAATCATAGTGGGAGATTCTAATACCCCACTTTCACCAATGGTCAGATCATGCAAAATGAAAATAAATAAGGAACACAAACTTTAAAAGACACAATAGACCAGATAGACTTAATTGACATTTTTAGGACACTCCAACCAAAAACAACAGAATACACTTTCTTCTCAGTTGCTCTTGGAATATTCTCCAGGATAGATCGTATTTTGCATCACAAAAGAAGCCTTGGTAAATTTAAGAAAATTGAAATCGTATCAAGTATCTTTTCCGACCATAATGCTATGAGACTACATATCAATTACAGGAAAAAATATGTAAAGAATACAAGCACATGGAGGCTAAACAATACACTACTTAATAACCACGAGATCACTGAAGAAATCAAAGAGGAAATCAAAAAATACCTAGAAACCAATGACAATGAAAACATGATGACCCAAAACCAATGGGATGCACCAAAAGCAGTCCTAAGAGGGAAGTTTATAACAATACAATCCTACCTCAAGAAACAGGAAACATCTCAAATAAACAACCCAACCTTCACATAAAGCAATTAGAGACAGAAAAACAAAACAAGCCCCCCAAAGTTATCAAAAGGAAAGAAATCATAAAGAACAGATCCAAAATAAATGAAAAAGAAATGAAGTAAACAATAGCAAAGATCAATAAAAGCATAAACTATTAACCAGACTCATCAAAAAAACAAAAAAGGGGAGAAGCCTCAAATCAATAGAATTAGAAATGAGAAAGGAGAAGTAACAAGTGACACTGCAGAAATACCAAGGATCATGAGAGATTATTAAAAGAAACTCTATGCCAATAAAATGGACAACCTGGAAGAAATGGACAAATTTTTAGAAAAGCACCACCTCCTGAGACTGAACCAGGAAGAAATAGAAAATATGAACAGACCAAACAGAAGCACTGAAATTGAGACTGTGATTAAAAATCTTCCAAAAAACAAAAGCCCAGGACCAGATGGCTTCACAGACAAATTCTATCAAACATTTAGAGAAGAGTTAACACCTATCCTTCTCAAACTCTTCCAAAATATAGCAGAGGGAGGAACACTCCCAAACTCATTCTACGAGGCCACCATCACCCTGATACCAAAACCAAACAAAGATGTCAAAAAGAAAGATAACTACAGACCATTATCACTGATGAACATAGATGAAAAAATCCTCAACAAAATATTAGCAAACAGAATCCAACAACACATTAAAAGGACCATACACCATGATTAAGTAGGGTTTATTCCAGGAATGCAAGGATTCTTCTATATATGCAAATCAATCAATATGATACACCACATTAAAAAATTGAAGAATAAAAACCGTATAATCATCTCAATAGATGCAGAAAAAACTTTCAACAGCAATTTATTGTAAAATCCCTCCAGAAAGTAGGCATAGAGGGAACTTTCCTCAACATAATAAAGGCCATATATGACAAAATCACAGCCAATATCATTCTCAATGGTGAAAAATTGAAACCATTTCCACTAAGATCAGGAGAAAGACAAGGTTGCCCAATCTCACTACTATTATTCAACATAGTTTTGGAAGTTTTAGCCACAGCAATCATAGAAGCCAAAGAAATAAAAAGAATCCAAAATGGAAAAGAAAAAGTAAAGCTGTCACTCTTTACAGATGACATGATACTATACATACATAGAGAATCCTAAAGACTCTACCAGAAAACTATTATAGCTAACCAATGAATTTGGTAAAATAGCAGGAAACAAAATTAATGCACAGAACCTCTTGCAGTCCTATACAGTAATGATGAAAAATCTAAAAGAGAAATTAAGGAAACACTCCCATTTACCATTGCAACAAAAGGAATAACATACCTAGGAATAAACATACCTAAGGAGACAGAAGAGCTGTATGCAGAAAACTATAAGACACGGATGAAAGAAATTAAAGATAACACAAACAGATGGAGAGATATACCATGTTCTTGGATGGGAAGAATCAACATTGTGAAAATGACTATGCTACCCAAAGCAATCTACAGATTTGATGCAATCCCTATCAAACTACCACTGGCATTTTCCACAAAACTAGAACAAAATATTTCACAATTGTGTGGAAACACAAAAGATCCTGAATAGCCAAAACAATCGGGAGAAAATAAACAGAACTGGAGCAATCAGGCTCCCGGACTTCAGACTATACTACAAAGCTACAGTAATCAAGACAGTATGGTACTGACACAAAAACAGAAATATAGATCAATGAACAGGCTAGAAAGCCCAGATATCAACCCATGCACATATTGTCACCTTATCTTTGTTAAAGGAGACAAGAATATACAATGGAGAAAACACAGCCTCTTCAATAAGTGGTGCTGGGAAAACTGGACAGTTGCATGTAAAACAATGAAAGTAGAACACTCCTTAACACCATACAAAAAAATAAACTCAAAATGTATTAAAGACCTAAATGTAAGGCCAGACACCATCAAACTCTTAGAAGAAAACATAGGCAGAACACTCTATGATATAAATCACAGCAAGATCCTTTTTGATCCACCTCCTAGAGAAATGGAAATAAAAACCAAAAGAAAACAATGGGACCTAATGAAACTTAAAAGCTTTTGCACAGCAAAGGGAAGCATAAACAAGATGAAAAGATAACCCTAAGAATGGGAGAAAATATTTACAAATGAAGCAAATGACAAAGGATTCATCTCCAAAATTTACAAGCAGCTCATGCAGCTCAATATCAAAACAACAAAAAAACCAATCCAAAAATTGGCAGAAGACCTAAGTAGACAGTTCTCCGAAGAAGATATACAGATTGCTAACAAACACAGGAAAGAATGCTCAACATCATTAATCATTAGAGAAATGCAAATCAGATCTACAATAAGGTATCACCTCACACCAGTCAGAATGGACATCACCAAAATATCTACAAACAACAAATTCTGGAGAGGGTGTGGAGAAAAGGGAACTCTCTAGCATGTTTGTGGGAATGTAAATTGTTACAGCCACTGTGGAGAACAGTATGGAGGTTCCTTAAAAAAGTAAAAATAGAACTACCATACGACCCAGGAATCACACTACTGAACATATACCCTGAGAAAACCATAATTCAAAAAGAGTCATGTACCACAATGTTCATTGCAGCTCTATTTACAATAGCCAGGACATGGAAGCAACCTAAGTGTACATTGACAAATGGATGGATAAAGAAGATGTGGCACATATATATAATGGAGTAGTACTCAGCCAAGAAAGAAAGAAATTGAGTTTTTTCTAGTGATGTGATGGACTTAGAGTCTGTCATACAAAGTGAAGTAAGTCAGAAATAGAAAAGCAAATACCTCATGCTAACACATATATATGGAATCTAAGAAAAAAATTTAAAAAAAAAGTTTATGAAGGACCTAAGGGCAGGACAGGAATAAAGACATAGAGAATGGACTTGAGGATGTGGGGATGGGGAATGGTAAGCTGGGACAACGTGAGAGTGTGGCATGGACGTATATATACTACTGAATGTAAAATAGATAGCTAGTGTGAAGCAGCTGCATAGCAGAGGGAGACCACCTCAGTGCAATGTGGCCACAAGAGGGGTGGGATAGGTAAGGTGGGAGGGAGACCCAAGAGGGTGGGGATATGGGGAGATATGTAAATGTATAACTGGTTCACTATGTTATAAAGCAGAAACTAACACACCATTGTAAAGCAAGTATACTCCCATAAATTTGTTAAAAAAAACAGAAAACAAAAAACATGTACCCATTGTGGACAGTGACAACAGCAACTACAACAACACAGCAATAACTGTTAAATATTTATTGAGTGTTTATTATAGGCTTAGTATTATTTTAAATACTTTGCAAAGCTTATCTTAATGAATCTTCATAATGGCCTAATAAAGAAGTTGTATTACCTTTATTTTATAAATGAAGAAACTTGGAATGACAAAGCTTGGATAATTTGGCCAAGATCACAAAGCCCAACCTCTTAACCCTAAGGAAAACAATGACAAGGACAAGAGAGGGGGAGAGCTTTCTTTAACCTTATAATAACTTCGAAACCAAGATTAAGTTCTAAAATAAGGTAGTTCTTACACTGCCAATTGCAAGAAACTTGTGTAGAGAGATAAAGATACAGCATAACCATGTTTTATTGGCTAAGTAAAGGATTTCTTGAGCCTTGAAGATCATGGCAGGAGGAAACTCCATAGTACAATGAAGAGTAGTGTGCAAATGCAATGAACATCCTTATCAGTTTTCTGGACAATCTGTGGTGTCTTAAGGGCAATTGATAGGGATTTTTTTCCTTCATACACCTGAAAATTTAGCTTGTTTGTGATACCTTATGTCATGAGTACTTGCATGGAAAGAATTCTTGGGATTACTTTTAAATTTTAGGTAGTAAAATAAATCACTATTTACAGTAAACTGCCCTATGGTATTAACTTTTTGATTTCACATTTTCTTGTGACTTTTCTTTCTTCAGGACACTCCCATCTGGCTGCTTTTGAGTTTGATGGTTGGGTCCATAGTTGTGTCACCCATCCACTCTTAAAAAGGAAAAAAAAAAGCATTCAGCGTTGCTAAGCAGTATTTTAATTTTGGATACATTTATCTTCTTATGCAGGATAAAGTTGAGTTTGCATTCATCATTTATATAAGGAATCACTCGTGGAAATTTGAGATAAATGGCACCATAGTCTTGACTTCTCCCCCATGGCAGTCTGAAAAATTGCCTAATCTATGTCTGTACTCACCTCCTTGCTCTGTGGTTTCCTAATGAACACTGAAGTTTCATTTTATAGAAGTTTCATGTGCTCATCTTTGTACAACATACATGGAAGTGGTTGCTTGTTCACTCTTCAGGCAAGTTATTAATTTTGAATAGATGAAATTAAGAAAGTAACATGTCAATCATATGAAAATAGTCATGTGACTTAATAGAAAGTCAAGGAGTCATGTTGACTTACTGAATCATATTTTAAGATATTTTATTGACTTTAGTAAAATGGTTCCCATTCTTTAACTGTAATACTGTTAAAAACCTGGAATCTCTTAAGAAACAAATTTTAAAAGGTACATACATTTAACTACCATTTTATGTCACCTGTGACTCACAATTTCTCAAATTTCCCAGTATTCATTGGAAATGTGACAATGTAAGCAAAGCAAATTTAATAGATAAAGCATTTTATTAGTTAAAAGTGTTTCCTAGAATCACTTTTAGGGCAGATGTAATTTTAGGTGTGAAATCAGAATGATGCTGCAGAAAGCATTCTTCCTTCTTAAACTTCTTCTGAAAACAGATTGCTTCAGGGATTTTGAAAAAGAAAATGTGAAAGAAAAATTGATGTGTCAATTTCCATAAGAGAAGCAAGAATATTAAATGTAGCCTGATTTGAGTGATAAGTCATTTTTATACTCTTATCAAAATGTACCTTGCTTATTATAATTCTTAGTTTTTTTAGCCATTTCTTAAACCTACTTTTTACAATGTATGAATTGAGAATATTGAAATCTCCAAATAGACTATTGAAAAACATACATTTAAAATAAATAACTCTAAAATATTTGTATACTATGGTAAATTAAACTATTCCTTACATCTGCAAATTACTTCCAATAAAAGAAGATGGTATAATAGAATTTGATTATGGTGTATTGTTCCAACTCAGACATTGGAAAAATATACAAAAAGCAGTGACATAAAGAATTAACCCAACCCATATTTGCATGTTTGTACAAACACACTTTAATTTGCTAAATCACGGATATTAGCTCAAATTGAGTCAGAAACAAATATAGTCTAAGAATGATACTATGATGCACAGAAAAAAACCTTTAAAAACTGTCAAGAATAAAGTTTTAAAATTTTGTTATTTACACTGTTTCCTGTGAATTAAGATTCAAAGTGATATTGTTTCCAAATCTTACTCCCTTTTCCTTCAGATAACAATATGCAGGATTTGGGGAAAATAAATTAAAATATTAAAAATTCTTGGAAATTTCTGAAGTCATATTACTCTTAAAACAATCCCAACATTCCTCACACCCTTTACTAATTATTATGGATAGCTCTAAAAACTTTGTTCAATAAAAATGAAATTTTAAGGTTAGTTGTATTTACAAGGAATTGTAGTGTGCAGTGAATATTCAAATACCATAAATCACTAGTAATATCCTTACTGGACTGTATTTGAATAATGTGAAATAAGGATCACCTAGCAAGGTTAACAGCACTACAAAGAATCACATGTTGAAGTTGACATTTTAAGGATTTATTTTGTTTCCTAAACTTGATATTTTGTGTACACCTTACTTACAAGGATGACTCCTATTTAGCCAAAGATAGGACTATAAATACATGTTTATAATATGGCTACAGCTATAGATAAGACTAACCATCGAGTTCATGATTGCTCCTCTCCTTGTGAAATGGTAACTTTAACCTTGGACTTTTCAAGTCAGCTTTTCTTCTTTCAAACCAGTAATACCTCTATGTTGAGTTTTAAGCTTTAATTCTTGCAAAATAATCACTTTCCTAGTTTCTCAACTAATTTTTTCTTCCAATCCAAGATTCAGAAAAAATATGAATTTCCTAAAAAATACTAGCAAGGAAATCTACAAGGAAACAGTATAAGTTAATACAAATGTACATTCTGTATATTAATATAATAATTTTATATAATATAAATAATTTAATATACTAGTTAAAGCCATTTAGTTAATTTTATCCATTTAGTGTTTGTTACATTGGAGGGACTAAGTGATTCATGGAAGGAGTTTTATGATTGTATGTCCACAGTATCAGTGAAACAATATTTTTTTCCTTTGATATATTTATTATCTGCCTTAAAACCATAGAATCTGCCTTAAGCTAAAGTAAAGTATATTTTTCTTTTTAACAATAAAGACCTTTAATTATATTTCTTCGTACTACTTTGTTGACACACATAATGTGTATGTCTCCTGAGGTGAACATGAAAAAGAAACCCAGCAGGACTGAATTCTGCCATAATTAAAGGAAAACCAGAAAGGTCAGAAGATATAGATAGATGATAGATAGATAGATAACTATTATGTAGTGAGCTCATGGGTTTTGTTACTATTTAATTTTAATTTGGTATTCCATCATCCAATAGTAAAAAATATCATTTTATTGAGATACTCTTAAAGACTACTAAAAAACTACCAGTAATGCTATGCATTTAAATAGTGAATTATAAATGTCAATATATACTACATGAAGAAAGGTTCAGAGCAAAATTTAAGTGAATGGTTACAGTACTTCAAGTATAGCTTGAGCTTTTTCACATTAAATATCTAGCTGATCAATCCTTCTAGCTCCTCTTGTCCTATAAAAATATAACCTTTCCTTTAGGAACTAGCTTAAAGTCCACATTTGTGAAGGCTTTATTTACTGCCCCAACCTGAAGTGATTTGTCTATCCTGAATCCTATATCCCTTTGGGAATTATATCCTTAAACATTTTAAAAATCTTGTATTGTGCCAACCAAGAGTTTACAAAATGGCAGGAACCTAAATTAATTTCTGGTATGTTTGCATCATTTACCATAAAACCTAATATAAGTTTAGAATAATAGCTCAAGAAGGATTAGTTGATTGAATTAGATCCTTCCTAATAGGCTATAGTTTCTTTGTAATTTGCATAAAGTCATTTTAATGTTTTTATATAATCTTGATAAAATCTTAGCAAAAATTATATACTCCTGCTATCAAATTAGAAAGAATTTCAATTCAATTGGCTGCCTATCCTCCTACTCTTCCTTCTTCTTTTTCTAATATAGAAACCGTACCAACATTTTCTTGAATGTGCCTTCATTCCCTAAAACCTGTATGCCTCCATCTTTACTTTTGGATACTTCAAAAATGTCCTCCACTCTCCATCCTTATAATTTTGTAAAAATTGCAGAGTATCTGAGTTGCCTTTATATTAAAGTAAAATATAAATTTCATGATACAGGGCCATTCAAAAATGACAGCCATTTATTTGTTCATAAGCTGTCAGCTTACAAGGAATTGGCTCTCACTGTATCCTATGAGTTATGTAGGCTTCACTTTTATTATGTATGATTGACTGTGGCATTTAATATTGAATAAAATAGCTGTCACAGCTGCTTAAAATTGGTATAAATAAAGAGTTTTCACTCTCAGTAACATGTAGTACTGTGAGAACCTAATTTACTCTGGAAGACAGTATGTCCTTGCAGAAAAAGATTCACCTCAGGTAAAAAGTGGGAAGGAACACAAATGGATCTGTAACACAGATCTATCCATAAGCATTTCTCTTTCTTTTTTGGCATCAGTGTTTAAACATAAGTGAGTTGTCAATTTATGTTTTCTAAACCAATGCCTTACTCCTTCCAAAACACATATTCACTTTAAAAAATACCCAAAGGACATAATGACCAGGGTTTTAAAAAAATAGCTTTATTGATATATAATTTACATATATAAAATTCACCATTGTAAGTGTACAACATAAATTTACAAAGAATGTTTGAACACCATTTTGGTGGAAGAGTGATCTTGGAGCAAAAATTCAAGTTAATGCTCCTCAAATGGCACCTCCAAGCATCTATCTCCCTGACTTAAACACAGAAGAAGATTTTTATTGCATGCTTTGCTCAACTTTATACATTCACATAGATTTTTTTAAAACCTTTCTGTAAATGAACAGACACTACATTATTTATTTCACATTATTGTTAGAACTAAAATCACTTAATAAATATGAAGGTGCTTTAAGAATAAATAGTGCTATCCAAATGTATTATTATAGCAAATATTGCTTTTACATACTTTCTCCAAGACAGTAATAAATTAAAAACCTTTGCAAACACAGAAAATATACCATCTCATATAAAACTTTCAGGACTAATCAAAGATAAAATGTGATGATAATGAAACAGAGCTAAACAAAACCAATTTCAAAATATAGGCTCAAATACACAAAATCTCTATGAAACCACTTCAAAACCTGCTATGCGTTTTCCATCCAAATACAGCTAAATAAAGGAATTGTCACCAAATCTGTGATTATTTTGGAGCCATAAAATTATTCACTCTTTGCACATAGTATTAAATTGCTTACCTGACTCACTAAAATTGAAACAGAAGTTAAGAAAAGCAGAACTTACGATTCAATAATTTGAACTTCCCCTTTGACACCATCTCTTCATCAACGTTATGGTAATGATTCAAAGGGTGCTGTTCTCGAGCATTTTCAAACATACAAATACCTTAAGTTCTCAAAGCAAATGATTTTTAAAAAGGATTGTATTATTTAAGCCAACGCCATAACTTTTTATGAATCATTGTATACACCCCAGGAATACTTCAAGAAAGGAATAACACATGAAGATCTGGGGGTAAGGCCCAAATAACTGAAGTTTGAGAAAACTGATTTACTTAGCACAAATGATTCTCATTTGCTGATAATATGGCAAAAAGAGCTTAGAAATTTTGATGTTATCATCTGGGAATTTACTCCCACATAATAAGTGGAAGACAAACACAAATGAAAGGAAGTTTCACTTTCTTTGAGTTACCTATGAGATGTTATATTCTGAAAACATGGTTCATTAATACTGGTACCATTATAACTTTTGCAGTATTTTGAGAAAGCTGACATTTAGTAAAGGTATTAAGTAAGTTATGAAGAAGAGTAAAATGTTTGTTTCTTTATCCTATACAATAAAATGATTGATATAGAAATTAACCAGCAAGATGGTGGAGTAGAAGGAAGTGATCTCACCCAGTCTTATAAAAACACCAAAATCACAATTAACTGCTGAACAACCATCATCAACAACAACAAAAATGCTGGAAACTATCAAAAAAGATACCCTACATTCAAATGCACAGAAGAAGCCACAACAAGAAAGTAGGAGGGGCGCAATTGTGATTAAATCCCATACCCACAAGGTGGGCAACCCACAAACTGGAAAATAGTTATATAGCAGAAGTTTTCCCACAGGAGTGAAAATCTTGGGCCCCATGTTAGGCTTCCCAGCCTAGGGGTCTGGCAAACAGGAGGAGAAACCCCCAGAGAAGCTGGCTTTGAAGGCCAGCTGGGTTTGACCTCAGTAATTCCACCAGACTGGAGGAAACAGCAACTGAACCCTTGGAGAGCTCACACAAGGTCCAGTGTGAACCAGGACCCAGGGATAAAAGCAGTGACCTCATAAGAGACTGGGACAGACCTACCTCCTAATATTGGAAGGTCTCCTGTGGAGGCTGGGGGTGGCTGTGGCTCACTGTGGGGGCAAAGATATGGACAGCAGCAGTTCTGGTGAGTACTCATTGGCACGGGCCTTCTTGAAGGCCACCATTTCCTCCCCAAAACCTAGCCTCACTCAACAGCCAGTAGGGTACAGGCTGGGGCATCTCAGGCCAAATAACCAACAGAGTGGGAAGACAGACCCACCCATTAAAAGACAGGCTGGGGCTTCCCTGGTGGCAAAGTGGTTGGGAGTCCACCTGCCAATGCAGGGGACATGGGTTCATGCCCTGGTCCAGGAGGATCCCACATGCCATGGAGTGGCTGGGCCCGTGATCTGTGGCCACTGGGCCTGCGTGTCCAGAGCCTGTGCTCCATGGGGGGAGAGGCCACAACAGTGAGAGGCCTGTGTACCATAAAAAAAAAAAAAAAAAAAAAACAGGCTGCTTAAAGTCTTCCTGAGCATGGCCTTGCCCACCAGAGGGACAAGACCCAGCTCCACACACCAGAGGGCAAGAACCATTCCCTCCCACCAGGAAGCCTGCACAAACCTCTTAGACAGTATCATCCACCAGAGGGCAGACAGCAGAAGCAAGAATAACTGCAATCCTGAAGCCTACAGAATGGATACCATAATCACAGAAAATTAGACAAAATGAGATGGCAGAGAAATGTGTCCCAGATGAAAGAACGAGATAAAACCCCCAAAGAACAACTAAGTGAAGTGGAATAGGCAATCTACTGGAAAAATAAATCAGAGTAAGGATAATGAAGATGATCCAAGATCTCGGAAAAAGAATGGAGGCACAGATTGAGAAGATGCAAGAAATGTTTAAAAAAGACCTAGAAGAACTAAAGCACAAACTAATAGAGATGATCAATACAATAACTGAAATAAAAAATAGACTAGAAAGAATCAATAGCAGAGTAACTGAGGCAGAAGAACAGATAAGTGAGCTGAAAGACAGTATAGTGGAAATCATTACCATGAACAGAATAAAGAAAAAAGAATGAAAAGAAATGAGGAGGGTCTAAGAGATCTCTGGAACAACATGAAATCCACAAACATTTGCATTATAGGGTCCCAGAAGGAGAAGTGAAAGAGAAATGACCTAAGAAAATATTTGAAGAGATAATAACTGAAAACTTCACTAACATGGGAAAGGAGTCACTCAAGTCCAGGAAGTGTAGGGAGTCCCAGGGAGTATAAACACAAGGAGGAACATGCAGAGACACATAGTAATAAAAATGACAAAGATTAAAGACAAAAAAAAAAAATTACAAGCAACAAGGGAAAAGCAACAAATAATATACAAGGGAACTCCCATAAGGTTATCAGCTGATTTCTCAGCAGTAACTCTGCAGACCAGAAGGGAGTGGCACAATATATTTAAAGTGATGAAAGGGAAGAACTTACAACCAAGAATACTTTATTCAGCAAGGCTCTCATGTAGATTCAACAGAGAAATCAAACACTTTACAGAGAAGCAAAAGCTAAGAGAATTCAGCAACACCAGAACAGCGTTGTAACAAATGCTAAAGGAACTTCTCTAAGCAGAAAAGAAAAGACCACTACAGTAAGTTCTCTATATATGAACAAGTTCCATTCCAAGTGTGCATTCTTAAGTCCAATTTGTTCATAAGTCCAACAAAGTTAGCTTAGGTACCCAACTAACACAGTTGGCTATAGAGTACTGTACTGTAATATGTTTACAAACACAAAAAATAAAGAAAACATTTTTAATCCTACAGTACAGTACCTTGAAAAGTACAGTAGTACAGTACAACAGCTGACATACAGGGGTTGGCATCAAATGTACAGGCAAGAAGAGTTACTGACTGGAGGAGGGAAAGGAGGTGGGAGATGGTAGAGCTGAAGGATCATCAGCAACAGGATATGGAGGGCAAGCTGAAATTTCACTCACACCTGATATTGATGGCACAGGTTCTTGTTCCTTGCTGGAAACAGATGCATGTTCCATCTTTGAAACTTGAAGAGTTACATGTAGGAGACTAACTGTACTAGAAACAAGAAAATTGAAAATGGAAAATCTCACTGGTAAAGGCAAACATAAAGTAAATTATAAGAAATTATCTGCATACAAATATGATATCAAAACCAGCAATTGTGAGAAGAGGAGAACACAAATGCAAGATATTGGAAATGCATTTGAAAATGAAAGACCAGCAAATTAAAACAATCTTATTTATATACAGACTGCTGTATCAAAACCTCATGGTACCTGCAACATGAAAATGTACAATAGATACACACAAAAAACAGAAAAAGGAATCCAAACATAACACTAAAGTTAGTCTTCAAATCACAAGAGAAGAGAACAAAAGAGGAAGGGAAGAAAAAAACATACAAAAACAAATCCAAAACAATTAAGAAAATAGGACCATAAATATCAATAAGTACCTTAAAAGTAAACTGGCTGAATGGATACAAAAACAAGGCATATATATATATATATATATATATATATATATATATATATATATATATATGGTGTCTACAAGACAGCCACTTCAGATCTAGGAAAACATACAGACTGAAAGGGAGGAGATGGAAAAAGATATTCCATGCAAATTGAAATCAAAAGAAACCTGGAGTAACAATAGCCATATCAGGCAAAATAGACTTTAAAATAAAGACTGTTACAATAGATAAAGAGGACACTACATAATGATTAAGGGATCAATCCAAGAAGAAGATACAACATTTGTAAATGTATATGCACACAACATAGGAGTACCTCAATATATAAGGCAAATACTAACAGCCCTAAAAGGAGAAATTGACAGTAACAAAATAATAGTGGGGCACTTTAATATCGCACTTTCATCAATGGACAGGACATCCAGACAGAAGATCAATAAGAAACACAGGGCTTAAATGACACGTTAGACCAGATGGACTTAATTGATATTTATAGAGAATTCCATCCAAAAGCAGCAGAATACACATTCTTCTGAAATGCACATGGAACGTCTTCCAGGACTGATCACATGCTGGGCCACAAAGCAAGCCTTGGTACATTTAAGAAAATTAAAACATATCAAGGGTCTTTAATGACCAAAACACTATGAGCTTAGAAATCAACTACAAGAAAAAAAAAAAAAAACTTTAAAACACAAAACACAAGGAGGGTAAACAATATGCTGCTAAACAACCAAAGGATCACTGAAGAAATCAAAGAGGAAATCAAATAAGAAAACACCTAGAGACAAATGAAAACGAAAAGCACACCAATCCAAAACCTATTGGATGTGGCAAAAGAAATTCTAACAGAAGGAAAGAAAGCAGAAATAAATGAAATAGAAATGAAGAACACAATAGAAAATATCAATGAAGCTAAAGGCTGATTATTTGAAAAGATAATCAAAATTGATAAACATTTAGCCAGACTCATCAAGAAAAAGAAAAAGGAGAGGGATCAAATCAATAAAATTAGAAATGGGAAAGGAAAAGTTACAAAGGACACCACAGAAATACAAAGGATTATAAGAGACTACTACAAGCAACTATATGCCAATAAAATGGACAACATGGAAAAAATGGACAAACTCTCAGAAAGGAGCAATCTCCCATGACTGGACCAGGAAGAAATAGAAAATATGAACAGACAAGTCACGTGTACTGAAATGGAAACTTTGATTTAAAAACTCCCAATAAGCAAAAGTCCAGGATCAGAGAGCTTCACAGGCAAATTCCATCAAACAATTAAAGAAGAGTTAACTCCTATCTTTCTGAAACTATTCCAAAAATTTGCAGAGAAAGAAATACTCCTGACCTCATTGTATGAGGCCACCATCACCCTGATACCAAAACCAGACAAAGATACCACAAAAAAAGAAAATTACAGGTCAATATACTTGATGAACATAGACACAATAATACTAGCAATCAGAATTCAGTAATATATTAAAAGAGTCCTATACCATAATCAAGTGAGATTTACCCCAGGGATGCAAGGAGTTTTCAATATCCACAAATCAATCAGTGTGATACACCACATCAACAAATTGAAGAATAAAAAACACATGATCATCTCAATAGATGCAGAAAAAGCTTTTGACAAAATTTGACACTCATTTATGATAAAAACTCTCCAGAAAGTAGGCATAGAGCGAACCTAACTCAACATAATAAAGACCATATTAATTATTAATAAAGGCCAAACCTACAGCTAACATTATTTTAAATGGTGAAAAGCTGAATGCATTTCTCAAAGATTAGGAACAAGACAGAGGTGTTCACTCTCACCACTACTATTCAACATAGTTTTGGAAGTCCTAGCCATGGAAGTCAGAAAAGAAATAGAAATAAAAGGAATCCAAATTGGAAAAGAAGAAGTAAAACTGTCACTGCTTGCAAATCACATGATACTATACATAGAAAATTCTAAAGGTGCTACCAGAAAAATACTAGAGCTAATCAATGAATTTGGTAAATTGTAGGATATGAAATTAATAAACATAAATCTCTTGCATTCATATACACTAACAACAAAAGGTAAGAAAGAAAAATTAAAGAAGCAATCACATTTAACATTGTAACAAAAATAATAAAATACCTATGAATAAATCTACCTAAAGAGGCAAAATACCTGTACTCAGAAAACTATAATATACTGATGAAAGAAATAAAAGATGACACAAACAGATGGAGAGATATACCATGTTCTTGGATTGGAAGAATCAATATTGTGAAAATGAGTATACTACCCAAAGCAATCTACAGATTCAATGCTTTCCTTATCAAGTTACCAATTGCATTTTTCACAGAACTAGATCAAAAAATCTTAAAATTTGTATGTAGACACAAAATAGCCTGAATAGCCAATGGAATCTTGAGGAAAAAGAAAAGGAGCTGGAGGAATCAGGCTCCCTGACTCTCGACTATACTACAGAGCTACAGTAATCAAAACAGTATGGTACTAGCACAAAACCAGAAATATAGGTCATGGAACAGGATAAAAAGCTCAGAAATCAACCTGTGCACCTGTGTTCAATTAATCAATGACAAAGGAGGCAATAGTATGCAAAGGAGGAAAGACAGTCTCTTCAGTAAATGGTGCTGGGAAAACTGGACAGCTACATATAAAAGAAAGGAACTAGACCATTCTGTAACATCATACACCAAATAAACTCAAAACTGATTAAAAACCTAAATGTAAGGTCAGATACTATAAAACTCTTAGTGGCAAACATAAGCAGAACACTCTTTGACATAAATCACAACAATATCTTTTTTGAGCCATCTACTAGAGTAATGGAAATAAAACCAAAAATAAGCAAATGGGACCTAATTAAACTTAAAAGCTTTTGCTCAGCAAAGAAAACCATAAACAAAATAAAAAGACAACCCACACAATGGGAGGAAATGTTTGCAAACAATGTGCGTGGCAATGGATTAGTCTACAAAATTTAAAAACAGCTCATGGTCTCAATACCAAAAAAACAAACAACCCAATCAAAAAATGGGCAGAAAACCTAAATAGACATTTCTCCAAAGAAGACATACAGATAGACATGAGGCACATGAAAAGATGCTCAACATCTCTAATTATTAGAGAAATGCAAATCAAAGCTACAGCAAGTAGTCACCTCACACCATTCAGAATGGCCATCATCAAAAATCTACAAACTATAAATGCTGGAGAGGGTGTAAAAGAAACAGAACCCTCCACCCTGATGGTGGGAATATAAATTCATACAGTCATTATGGATAACAGTATGGGATTTCCTTAAGAAACTAAAACTAGAGATACCGTATGGCCCAGAAATCCCATTCCTGGGCACATATCCAGAGAAAAATATGGTTGAAAGGATACATGGACCCCAATATTAATTTCAGTGCTGTTTACAATATCCAAGACATGGAAACAACCTAAATGTCTATTGACAGATGAATGGATAAAGAAGATGTGGTACATACATTCAATGTAATATTACTCAGCCATAAAAAAGAATGAAATAATGCCATTTGCAGAAACATGGATGAACCTGGAAATTATCATATTAAGTGAAGTAATTCAGACAGAAAAAGACATAACATATGATAACACATATGCAGAATCTTAAAAAAATGATACAAATTAACTTATTTACAAAACAGAAACAGACTCCGATTTACAGAACTAAATTAGAGCTACCAGGGGAGGGGTGGGGGGAGAGAGAGATTGAGAGTTTGGGGTTGACATGTACACACTGCTATATCCAAACTAGATAACCAACAAGGACCTACTGTATAACACAGGGAAGGCTGCTCGATATTTTGTAATAACCTAAATGGGTAAAGAATTTGAGAAAGAATAGATACATATATATGTATAACTGAATCACTTTGCTGTACACCAGAAACCTACACAACATTTTTAATCAATTATGCTCCAATATAAAAAGAAAAAAAAAAGATTGCGTCAAGATGGGCTTTGGTGAATGGGCAAGATTCCAACAGGTAAAGAATGAGAAAAGTAAATATAGCAGTTCTAGCAAGAGGAGTGGAGAAAATTGCAATTTGCAAACAAAAAGTAAAAGGTTTGACTGAGGACATTGGTGAAATTCGATTTTCTTTTTTTTTTTTTCTTGGATAAATTTTACTTGTAACATTGGGTAAGTTTAATGCATACAACCTGTTACTCTGGTATGTTTATATGCTGTAATCTGTTTGCCCATGTAGCAATTTTTATCACATTATATATTTATAGTATGGTATTGTTAAAAATGATTGATATAAATGAGTATATGCAAACTTCTAATTCATATAGTAGTATAACTATTTAAAATCTTACTTGATACAGGTTCTTTAAGCATTTGAAAACTAGCATTTTTAAAATCATATTTAAAAACTTGGCAGATACAGAAAAGGACAGAGGAAAAATGTAAAATTCATTCATAATAACATCATTTATGGATAACCACAATTAACTTTGAGGATATAGCTTTCCAGTTTTTTCATCATATATGGTTTGTGTGTGTATGGGTTTACAATTTTATACTTATTTTTCCCTTAAAAACATTGAAACTTTCTCTGATGTTAAATATATTTCTAAAACCCAAATTTATACATTAACAGTATTAATTCTAATGAATTCTTAATTATTAGATTTATTTGGTTTTTATGTTTTTACTTAATGCTATAATGGATACAAGTCTAGTTTAATCTTTGACAATTTGCTGGTTATAATCTTAGAGTATAAATAATACAGAGTCATTTGATCAATAAAATCATTCTTTAAGACTTTTGATATATTTTCTTCTGATTGATCTCCAGAAAGTTTTTACCACTTTACAGTTTAACCTGTAGTTATATTTCTATATATCTTTGCCATATTTGGACACTATCACATCTCTATTCTTTGCTAATTCACTAGCTATAAGGTGACATATAACATCTACAAACAGTGGGTCAAAATTTTTAAAGGCATGCCATTGTTTTGCTAAATTGTATTTCTCTAGCAGAATGGTTAAGAACATTGTATATTGGAGACAGTCAGCCCTAGATTGGTGACCAAGCTCTACCGCTAAATAACATTGAACAATTTAGTTGCTCCCAGTTTTATCACCTATAAAGCAGACTTTACAATAATACTTACATCCTGTATCTGCTATGATGTTTAAATGGTATAACAGCATGGTAGCTGGCATATATTAAGTACTTAAAAATGGTAGAACTTATTTTGTTGTTACTGACACTCTAAAATCAATTTGAACTTCTCTGTACATTTACTGAAGATTTATTTATGTATGAATTTCATGTCTAATTTTAAGATATTTTAAAATTGAGAATTTTCTTTTTTATTGATTTATAAAAGCTTTTTTTTCATGTTTGTGGTGTAATAAGCCTTTTCAATATCATATCTGGTACAATCATGTTATTCCTACATGTCTTTATTCTTTTAATATGACATGATATTTTCTGAAATTCAGAAATTTTTGATTTTCTGAAGCAATATAGTGAAATTTTTTATTGATTATTCCTTTGCTATACACTTAAAAAATTTTGCCACCTGAATAACAGATATTAAAATTGTTACCAAACTGAACTTGGGTCCTGTCACCTGCATGCATTAAAGCCAATCTACAGACACCAGGTTGTGGTGAAGGAAAGTGCAGCATATATTGCAGGTGCCAAAGAAGGAATGCAGGCAGCTAATGCTCAAAAGCTACAACTTTCTGATGGTTTTCAGGGAAGGAGTTTTAAAGGTGTGGTGAGGGAGAGTCACAGGGTCCCTGATCTGCTCATGCACAATTCTCTGATTCTTGATTATTACAGGGAAGTGTCACGGGGTTATCATCATCAATCCTCAGGCTCTGGCTGGTCTGGGGGCTATGTGCTCATGGTCAACATGTAGTTAATTTCCCCCATCTGGTGGGGGTTTTAGTATCTATAAAACAACTCAAGAATGTCCATTAGGCTCCATTATCTATGTCTTTCAGGGAGTAACTACAGACTCTCTGACTGCTATATGGCTGACTTACGGTTTAAATTGTTATCAGTTCTCCTGGTACAACTGCTATTTTTTGTTATTACATGTTCACATTCTTTCAGTCATTAACTCTTTAGCCAGACGTTTGTGACTCAGGGGAGGCCAGGGAGACTAAAGCATTTCTACAAACAAGAGGCAGACAGAGGACATGGTGGGGGATTTGTCCTGGGAAGACCCCATAAGGTCCTGCTTGGTTACAACATCAAACCAAAACTTCTAATTAAAGGATTTTATGTGCTAAGAAGTCTAGGATCCAGCAAGATGTAATGACTTAGAATCTACATATTTACTACCAGAATTTCTGAAAGAAGTCCCCAAATATATTCAATTATATAATACAGTTGTGTGTGAAAATGATCAAAGTATTAATCAAAAGAGATGCGAATAACGACTGAGTGAAAAAGTTCAAGAACATTGGAATAGAAAAGGCTAATAGAGATTAGGCCAAATACCAAAGGACACAGTGCAAAATTTATAAATATTAAGGAAAAATGCACATTAAAATAAAGCTATATTTAAGTTTCATACTTCTGTATTAAACTACCCAAGACGATGTGATTACCTTTAATCTTTATAATTTGAAAATAATTTATACCCAACATGTCTGTATAGCATTAAAATAGCTAATAAATCTTTGAGTGGGTGTTCTTTAGGTTAACATTCTAGTTCCTTTCTCTAAGAACATGTATTAAAAAGAGTTACTTTGTGATTTCTTTCTTGTTGATTAATTTTTACTTTAATAAACAGCAGTTCTAAAGCACAAAGTTATCCATGGTATATTTTAAATTGTTTTCTTTTGTGTGTATTGGACACATAGGAAACAAGTTTCTTTCAAGTTACTGGTAATAGAATCAGCAACTATTGGGAGACATTTCAGAAAATGCTACAACAGACCTCAAGAGATTACTGGACTTTCATCATTTCTGAGTCACAGTGTTCTACCTAGACCTTCAAATATTTGCATTTTAGTTTGGCCTTGAAACACATAGCCCTAAGCAGAAGGACTCAAATACAATCTTTTTCTTTTATTTTTAGTAAATATACTGTAAAAATTGAAGAAAACAAAGTAATTTCTTCTTTTATAATTTCTTTAATTAAGTGATTTTTTATGATTATTAGATGACACCTTATGTGAATATTATTCCATAGATATTACTGCCTAGGGTGATAAAAGATGAGTGTATATTATTGGAAAGATCTAAGCTCCATCTCTTAATCACAAAACCTTCTTGGGATTTCTGTTGAATGGTTAATCATGTAATAACTTTTCTCTATATAAATCCAAGGTAATTAGATAGTTAGCCAACTGAAATAATCACAGTAGCACTAAAGCACTAGATTTGTCTAGAAAAAATTAACTGCAGCTTACAAAATCCTAATAGCCAGACATTTTTGTATGCTTACTAAGTACTTTTCTAAGTGCTTTACATTTATTGAATCATTTAATCTTTACACCAATTCCATGAGATAGGGTAGTATAGTTATCTCCAATTTATAGATAAGAAAGTTGAAGTACACAGGGGTTAAATAGCAGATCTGAATGCACATAGCTAGTATAAAAGAGTCTAAATTTGAATTTAGGCAGAATGACTTCAAGATTTATGATTTGGACACTCATGATTCTGACTCTAAAAAGAAAAATCCTTTCATACTTCACTGAAACCAGGTTCTCAAATTAATGTGAAATACAACATCTACAAACAGTGGATCAGCACCACCTCTCTTAGACTGCAGAGTGAATTCTAACTTTGAGCATGAGACTCAAATATGCAACCTAATAGATTCTTCTTCTAAAACTCTGAAGATGTTTTGTATTTCAAAATAAGGAGAAAATTAAGGCAACTGCTGAGAAATAGAATAAATAAGATGAATGAATCAACTTCCAAAAATTTAGTTCCACATAAGCCCTTGACTAAGTCTCTGCATTCAGAAAAACTCAAATTAAGATAGTTATCATGCCAGGGTAATTTGTACAAGTTTTTTAAATGTTTCAATTTTTATCATTCCCATTTTTTCAATTGAATTGCTTCAAAAATATGTAAACCTAAAATTTATAATATGTAATTTTTTAAATTGTGAATTTATGATAAACTCCTAGTTTGCCTCATAATTGCCCTCTCTCATTTTCAAATTCAGATTACAAAATGCCAAATGGCTTATATTTCTAAAAAGTGGTATATTTTAGTATACCTTAAAAGGGTTTTGATTGGCTCCTGATTCATTATGGCCATTGTGGAGTAAGAGAAGTTGGATTTTTCCTTCTGCTCAAAACCAACAAATGTAAAAACCACAGAGAGGAGACAGCTGCAGAAAGAGAGGAGGGAGGGGGACAGGGAGAGATGGAGAGAGAGAAAGGGAGAGAGATTTTGAGAAGTGCAGAAAGTTCCATCAAGTCTCAGCTAAGTGCATTCATGTGAGGAACCAGAGACCATGGGAAAAAAACATCCAAAAGAAGTAGAGGAAACAGAGGAACTAACACTGGGCCAGAAATAGCACCTGTTCCCAACAGCAAGAATGGAAACCCTCATCACTCATTACATGTTGAGTATGTGGATACAGCACTAAGAAGGGACTTTTTCCATAAATGGGGTAAAATTAACTTTAAACTAAAAGCTCCTCCTACCTACAAAGTCTTAAAAACCAAACCAAAAGGATCAAATAATTTTCACATAAATTAACTGCTCATGAATATAGGTAGAAGTACAAAAATATTCAGCACCCAAGAAGACAAAATTAGCAGTGGCTGGCATCGAATACATAGTTACCAGCAAGAAAAGGAACAAGAAAATACAATACATAATAAGGAGAAAATTAATCAGTCAAAACTGGCCCTGAAAAAATTACAGATGTTAGAATATATAGATAAAGACATCACAATAGTTATATAATTTATTATGTATTTAACAAAGCTAAATTGAACATGATAAGCAGAAAAGTGAAAGATATTGAAAAGACCTAATTCAAACTTCTAGAGTTGAAGTAATGTCTGAGATGAAAAAATAACCTGAGGGAACTCTACTTTATGATCTGTGGTGACCTAAATGGGAAGGAAATCTTAAAAAAGTGTGGACATAGGTATACCTATAACTGATTCACTTTGCTGTACAGCAGAAACTAACACAACAAAGTAAAGCAACTATACTCCAATAAAAAAAAAAAACAATAACCTGGATGGAGAGAAGTTAAAGTATTGCAGAAGCAAGGATTGGAGATATAGTGATTAAAAACTGTCCAAAATTATGCACACATAGAAAAAGAAAGACTAAGGAAAACATTAACAGAGATTCAGTGAACAGTGGGACAATTGCAAGAAACCCAATATATATGTAATTTAAGTTCCTGAAGAGGAGGAAACAGAGAAACAAAAAGTATACTTGCAAAATATAATGTCCAGTTTATTTTTCAAAATTGCTAAAACTGTAAACACAGAGATCCAAGAACCTCAGTGAACTTCAAGCACAAGGGAAATTAAGAAAATATATCAGGAAACATATAATCAACTTGCTTAAAGCCAATGATGATAAATTCTTAAAATCAGCCAGAAAAAAAGCACAGTACCACTGGTGGTAAAAAGATAAAAATGATAGCAGATTTCTTGTCAGAAAATTGTAAGCCAGAGACAGTGAAAGAATATGTTCAATATACTGAAATTTTAAAATGCTGTCTAACTAGAAATCTATATCAAGAAAAAAACTTTCAAAATGCAGGTGAAATAATAGTTGCACATATAGAAGCGGAAATAATTTATCAACAGCAGATCTACAAATAAGAAATGTTAAAGAGGAGAAAATAATGACACAAATGAATAAACACCAGTAATTGTAACTACATTGATAAAAATAAAAGACATCATTCTACTTAAAATTTTTAAGAGATAAATAACTGTTTAAGGAAAAATAATAACACTATGTTGTTGGGTTTATAACATGTAGAAATACATGTTTGACAACAATAATACAGAGGCTAGGAGAAAAGAAATGAAAGTACACCATTATAAATAAAAGGTTCTTATACCATTCATGATATGGTATACTATCAATTGGAGGCAAGCTGATAAGGTGGAGGTGTTTAGTATACATGTTAAATCAACAATTCCAGTAACAACGCAGATAGTTATTGCTAATAAACCAACAAAGTTGATAAAAGGAAAACATATAAATATGTTATAATATAAATTATAAGCAAATAATCCAAAGGAGGAGAAAATGGAAAAATAAATTCAGGAACAGGATATACAGAAAAGAAACAGCAAGACACTGTATTTAAACTCAACCATATCAATAATCTTATTAAATGTAAATAATCAAAAATTTTCAATTATAAGGTGTTGTAAATGTTTAACTGATACTAAAGTGGGTAAGGGCTTTTTAAGTAGGAAAAAAAAATTCTTACTCTTCCTGGGCAATTCAGTCTAACACCAAAAATCAGCTGGTGCTTACTAAGTAAGTGGTGTATCTGTGGTGAGAGTTGTTGAGCTTTGGCAACTTAATAAGGTATATCAGAACCTGAGTAGAGTGAGTGTTTGTGGGAGGTCAAACTCCAAGATGAGGAGAGAAGTGCAGGAGGGTAGTTGTGTGAAGGATGTTAGAGTCTTAGTAGAGTGAGTAAAATTTCCATGCATGAGTGACAGTAGTGCCCTGGCATAGCAAGGCCAAGGCTAAGTCCAGTGAAGAGGGCATGGTGACTGGCTTAGTATATAGTGTTAAATTTCAGGCAAGGTGATAAAGTCAATCAATGGGTAGAGCTATGGCATCCCATGTAAAGTGTCTTAGCTGTAGTGGGGTGAGGATTTTGTCTGTACAACAACAGGATTAGTTACTAACATATGAATTGATCAATTGAGTAAATATATTTAGGTTCATAGGAGGCAGATTTCTCATTGGGCTTCCCAGTGTGGGAGTCCTGCTCTAGAAGATGAGCCACCAGAATGTGCGGCTTTGAAGGTGTGAGGCACTTGCTTTTCAGCAAAGCCAGAGAACTGTAGGAAAAAGAGACTCCATTCTTAAAGGCATACACAAAATCTCACATACTTCAAGACCCAGGGATGAAGAAGTAATTTGAAAGGAGCCTGTGTCAAACCCACATGTTAATCTTGGAGGACCTTTCAGAGAGACCAAAGGCAACGGAGACTCACTCTGAGGATGTAAACATTGGTAGTAGCCATTCTAGGGAGCTCATTCTACCATAGGGACACTGGTGCTCATAAGCAATATTTTGGAGTCCTCTCTCTATCTTTGTAGTGCCAGAACACAACTCCACCAACCAGCTGGTTAGTATCAGCCCTGGGGCACCCAAGGCCAAGCAGCCAGCTATACAGTAATACACCTTCACCCACAAGAAGGCCAGAAGCAGCTGTAGGTACTCCTTAACTTCCCAGTAGCCCCCGGACCAGGCTCTGACCACCAGAGGGCCCTGGATCCAGAACCACCCACCAGAGGACCCAGGACCCAGTCCTGCTCACCAGTGGGCTGGCACTAGTCCAAGGACTCACAGGATCCCACATCTAGCTGTGTCAAACCCCAGCTCAAACCACTAGCAAGCCAACACCAGCTCCAAGACCCACAGTCAGAGACCCCAAAACCCAGCTCCATCCACCAGTGGGCTGACAGCAACTCCAAGACACCTTGGCCCCTCAACCAGCAGCCCCAGGATCCAACCGCATGCACCAGTGGTCCAGCATTAGCTCCAGACACTGGTCCCCCCAGCACACTGACACCACCTCTGGGATCCTTGGTCCAATAGTCAGCCACACTGGGCCCAAGATCTACCTACCAGTGGGCTAACACCAGCCTGAGAACCCCCCCAGGGCTCCACAACCAGCCACCCTAGGGCCCAGCCCTGCACACCAGCAAGCTGACACAAACCCCAAGACCCCTGACCCAAAGCCAGACACCCAGGACCTAGCACTACCCACAATCAGCCAGTAGCCTCCACACTAGGCAAGGCATGGCAAGCAACCAGGCCAGGGATGACTCATGCCTACCAGTGTACCCACAGTAGATGATCCCACTACAACAGAAGGGCCCATGCAGTTCACATAGGGGGTACTCCTAGAGCATATACCTCTGGTTAACAGAGGGAAATGTGCTGCTGAACCCCAGAGGACATCTTCCATATAAGGCCACTTCTCCAGGATAAGAAAATGTATCCATCTTACCTAATAAATAAGAAGAAAAATAGGCCCTCAGGCAAAATAAGGCAACAAAGGAATGTTTTTACAAGAAGGAACAAGATAAAATCCCAGAAGAAGAGCTAAGATAAACAATCTGCCCAATAAAGATTTCAAGGTAAAGATCATAAAGATGTTCAATGAACTTTGGAAAAGAATGAATGAAAATTTTGAGAAGTTTAACAGAATTAGGAAATATAAAGAAAAAGCAAACAAACCTGAAAAATAAAATAGTTAAATAAAAATACATTAGAAGGAAGCAACAGTAGATTAGATGATACAGATGAATGGATCAGTGAACTGGAAGACAGAGTAGTGGAAATCATTCAAGCTGAACAGAAAAAGAAAAAAAGAATTTAAAAAATGAGGACAGTTTAAGAGTCCTCTGAAGCAACATCAAGTGTCCTGACATCCACATTATAGAAGTCCCAGAAGGAGAAGAGAGAGAAAGGGACAGAGAATTTATTTGAAAGCACGATAGCTGAAATCTTCCCTAGCCTGTGAACAGAAACAGACATCAAGAGGCAAGAATCACAGAGGATCTCAAACAAGATCAACACAAAGAAGTCCACAATGACACATTGTAATAAAAATGGCAAAAATTAAAGATAAAGATAATATTAAAAACAGCAAGGGAAAAGCAACAGGTTATGTACAAGGGAACTCCCATAAGGCTATAAGCTGACTTTTCAGTGGAAATTTTGCAGACCAGAGGGAGTGGCACTATATCTGTAAAACTATGAAAGAAAAAAACCTATCATTACAACCAAGAATACTCTAATAAAAGGGCTATTGTTCAGATTTCAATGAAAGATAAAGAGTTTTACAGACACGCAAAAGCCAAACGAGTTCAGCACCACTAAACTGACTGTACAAGAAATGTTAAAGAGACATCTCTAAGTGAAAAAGAAGAGACCACAACTAGAAATATGAAAAGTATGAAAAGAGAAATCTCATTGATAATGACAAATATACACTAAACACTTATAAAGCTAGTAGGAAAGTTAAGTGACAAAAGTAGCAAAATCATATATATATCCACAATAAGTAGATAAGGAACAATAAAAGGTGTAAAATATGATGTCAAAAACATTAAACATGAGGGGAAGATTAAAAATGCAGGAATGTTAAAGTGTATTTGAATTTAAGAGGTCAACTTACAATAATCACGTAGATAGATAGATAGATAGATAGATTGCTATAGATATTACCTCATGGTAATCACAAACCAAAAATCTATAAAAGGTACACATGCAGAAAAGGGAAAGGAATCCAAACATATCACCGACCATAATCATCAAATCACAAGGGAAAAGGATAGAAGAAGAACAGAGAACAAAAAAGAATTACGAAAACAACAAAAAAGTAAACAAAGTGGCAAAAAAGTACATACCTATCAATAATTACTTTAAGTGTAAATGAACAAAATGGTCCAATCAAAAGACACAGAGTGGCTGAATGGGAAAAAAATGAAAACAAAGAAATAAAACAAATAAGAGCTATCTATGTGATGCATACAAGAGCCTCACATCAGATCTAAAGACACGCAGAGACCAAAAGTGAGGGGGTGGAAAAAGTTAATCCATGAAAATGGAAATTAAAAAAAACTGGTTGAGAAATACTTATATCATTAAAAAATAAACTTTAAAACAAAGACTGTAACAAGAGGTAAAGAAGGACAATATTTAATGATAAAGGGATTGATCCAACAAGAAGATATAACAATTGTAAATATATATGAAACCAACATAGCAGCACCTCAATAAACAAAGGAAATATTAATAGTCATAAACAGAGAAATTGACATTAACACAATAATGTAGGGGATTTTTTTTTTTTTTCCGGTATGCAGGCCTCTCACTGTTGTGGCCTCTCCCATTGCAGAACACAGGCTCAGGACGTGCAGGCTCAGGGGCTGTGGCTCATGGGCCCAGCCGTTCTGCGGCACATGGGATCTTCCCGAACCAGGGCACGAGCCCGTGTCCCCTGCATCGGCAGGCAGACTCTCAACCACTGCACCACCAGGGAAGCCCTGTAGGGGATTTTAATATCCCACTTACATAAATAGATCTTCCAGACAGAAAAACCAATAAGGACACAGGTCTTAAATGACACATTAGATCCGGTGGACTTAAGAGATCTATATAGAGCATTCCATCCAAAAGCAGTAGAATGCACACTCATTTCAGAAAAAACTATTAGAATACTTCAATGAATTCACTAAAGCTGCAGGATACAAAATTATTATAAAGAAATCTGTTGTTTCTACACACTAACAATAAACTATCAGAAAGAGAATTTAAGAAAACAATCCCATTTACAACTTTATCAAAAAGAATACAATGCCTAGGAATAAATATAACTAAGGAGGTAAAAAACTGTACTCAGAAAACTATAAAACACTGTTGAAATGAATTGAAGACAACACTACAAATGGAGAGACATACTGTGTTTTGGATTGGAAGAATTATGTTGTTTAAATGGCCATGCTACCCAAGACAATCTACAGATTCAAAGCAACCTCTCAAAAAATCTCAAGGGCATTTTTCACAGAAATAGAATGAGTAATTTTAAAATTTGTATGTAAACACAAAAGACCCAGAATAGCCAAAACAATCTTAAGTAAGAAGAAAAAGCTGAAGGCATCACATTCCCTGATTTCAAACTATACTACAAAGCTGCAGTATCAAAACAGTATGGTAATGGCCAAATACAGACACATAGATCAATAGAACAGAATAGAGAGCCTAGAAATGAACTCATGTTTATATGGTCAATTAATCTATGACAAAGGATGTAAGAATATACAATGGAGAAAAGACAGCCTCTTCAATAAATGGTGTTGGGAAAATTGGATAACTACAGGCAAAAGAATCAAACCAGACTGCTTTCTCAAAACATACACAAACATAAACACAGAATGGATTAAAAAGTTAAATGTAAGACCTGAAACCATAAAGCTTCTACCAAAAAATCATAGTTAGCATGCTCTTTGACATTGGTCTTAGCAATATTCTTTTTATATATATATATATATATATATATATATATATATATATATATAAAATGTCCTCAGACAGTGGAAACAAAAGCAAAAATAAATAGATGTGACTACATCAAAGTAAAAAGATTTTGCACATTGAAGAAAACTGTCAAAAAAGGAAAAGACTACTGAATGCTAGAAGATATTTGTGAATGATATACCCTACAAGGGGTAATATCCAAAATATATAAGAAATCATACAGCTCAATATTAAAAAACTGAACAGCCCAATTCAAAATTGGGCAGAGGACAGGAATAGACATTTCTCCAAAGAAGATACACAGATGATCAACAGACACATGAAAAGATGTTCAATATCACTAGTCCTCAAGGAAATGCAAATCAAAACTACAATGAGATATCACCCCACATCTGTCCATATGGCTGTTATCAAAAAGACAACAAATAACGAGTGTTGACAAGGATGTGGAGAAAAGAGAATGTCATGTACTATTGGTAGGAATGTATATTGGTACAGTCACTATTGAAAACAACATGGAAGTTCCTCAAAAAATTAAAGATAGAACTACCATATGATCCCTCAATTCCACTTCTAGGTATTTATCTGAAGAAAACAAAAGCACAAATTCAAAAAAGATATATGGGCCTCCCATGTTCATTCCAGTGTTATTTATAATAGCCAAAGTATGGAACTAACTTAAGTGCCCATTGATATATGAGTAGATAAAGACAAAGAGGTGTGTGTGTGTGTGTGTATATATATATATTTAGTCAGCCATAAAAAGTATAAAATCTTGCCAATTACAACAACATGGATGGACCTAGAAGGTATTATGGTAACTGAAATAAGTCAGAGAAATATAAATATCATATGATTTCATTTATTTGTGAATATTAAAAAAAAATGAGCAGAAATAACAAAACAGAAACAGTGTCTTAGATACAGTTAACAAACAGGTGGTTGCCAGAGGTGATGGGGGTAAGGGAATGAGATAAATAGATGAGGGTAATTAAGAGGTACAAACTTAATCATGGGTATGAAATGTACCATGTGGGGAATATAGTCAATAATTATGTAATATCTTTGTATGGTGACAGATGGTGACTTGATTTATCCTGGTGATAATTTTGAAACATATAGACAAAGCAAATCACTATGTTGTGCATCAAGAACTAACATAGTGCTGTAGGTCAATTATACTTCAGAAATAAACAAACAAACAAAAAATCTCATAGAAAAAGAGATCAGATTTACAGAGATGGGGGTGTGGTGGGAGGAGGAATTGGAAGAAGTTAGCCAAAGGTACAAATTTCCACTTATAAAATGGATAAGTCCTAAGGATGAAATGTACAACATGATAAATATAATTAACACTACTTTATGATATATGAAAAATGTGGAGTAAATCCTTAGAGTTCTCTTTCTTTTATTTGTATCTATATGAGATGACTGCTGTTCATTAAACTTACTATGGTAGTCATTTCATGAGGTATATAAGTCAAATCATTATGCTGTGCACTTTAAACCTATGCAGTGCTATATGTCAATTATATCTCAATAAAAACTAGAAGGAAAAAAACTAGAAATGAGCCATATGGTGCTGATTGAATTGGAGATACAGTGAAACTGTGGTTTTTGATGGATAAATGCTATATGTACAGATATAGACATATAGATATATCCTAGTTCTATCATATGGCAGGATCTGGAGCTACTACACCCTAATAGCAATGAGAAAACATAGTTTCCATATTTTTTTCTAAATGTCATTGCTACAATGAATCAGGACTCCTTGGAGAAATTACTGATTCCAGTCCTAGGGCAGAGAAAACACACAGGATAAACCCCAAATATTTTCTTATGCAGAACAGCAAGATATTGCTCATAAAGCCATAGACACACTTTGGAGAAGCCTGGGCAACACCTCTTAATCAAGTGACCAAAGTTAATATCACCAGTAGTAAAACAAATAGAAATTATATGTCATCTTACATGCAATATAAGGATAATTTTATAAAGAACACATTAATAATACTTCTATGATATTCCTTGCAAAGATGGATAACGTTATCTATTCATAAGGAACAATCAGAAATACCCAAATTCAGGAACATTCTACAAAATAAATTTCTTCCAGTATTTAGAAGTATAAAAATCATGACAGCCAAAGAAAGATTAAGAAAGTATTCCAGATTTGAGTAGAATAAAGGGAAATCAAATAAACGTAACATAGGATTCTGGACTGGAACCTTCTGCTGTAAAGGGCATTGTTGAGGTAATTGATGAAAATTATATGAAATCTAAGAATTACATAGCATCGTATAATGTATCAATGTTCATTTTCTGATTTTGATGGTTTTACTATGTATAAGGACATTAGGATAATGTCCTTGTTTAAAGGAAATATTCCAAAAGGTTCAGTTGTAATAAGGCAACAGTTTAGCTAATGTATCTCAAAAGCTTCACCTCAAAACAATTACATCTGTACAATGTGTGCAAAAATTTTGAATTTTAAAGAATTTTCTTAATTAAAGAAGCTTTAATGAAAAAGATGTACTAGGTTTTTACATATTTAAAAAATAAAACTTTCTTGAAATTATGAACAAAATTTAAAAGATAAAAAGTAAACTAAGAACCATTTGAGGCAAATGATTAATATAACAGTGAGACATATAAGAAAATATGAACATAAGATTTAATACAAGCAAGGTAGGATTTAGTATAAGAAATCTGAGGGGTTGGAGGATTGAAAGTCAGAACTAGCAATGTTTAGGAAACCAGAAAGTACTGGAAGTGTCAGATGCCACACTTTAAAATAACAGTTGCCTACGGAACCAAAGTGGGCACTTTGTAAATGAATGTTCAGAAACCTTTGGTAACATTTTATGCCGGTAGTCTATTGGAGACCACATGCCTACTGCAGCAAAAGCACCAATGACTTTTCTTTCTGATTCCAAATATGTGTGAATTTTTCACATTGCTATAATCTAACTAAATAGCAAGCAGACATTCTGGGAAATATAGTTCCCAGATTTCCAACCCCTAATATATAGAGGAGCACATAGAAGGGGGAAATGACACTTAGTTAGTGGTAGATAATCCAGCACATGATAATAGTATTACTATATAAAGACATTAATTAATTAATTAAAACACCAATTGAAATATGGTTGCAAGATATAAACAGAAAAACCACAGGAAAGATATAAATTATTAATAATATGACACGTATGTAGCATGTACTTTTTCATATTCATCAAGTAAAATTAAATTTATATCCAGTTTTTATAGGAAAGGACGTAGTGAGTTGGGTAATCTCATAAAGAAATAATAGTATCCACTACAATTAAACTTAGGATAAGGGGCTTGGAAAATGCATTATGTGGTCTAAATCATGTATAGTCTTGCTCAGTAATTGCTTTTATTGGAATACATCCTGTAAAAATCTCCAAGTAACAAATATTTATGTAATTGGATACCTCTTTCTTATTAAAGAATTTTAATCAGTATAAAAGTCCAATAATAGGGGAGTTCTTACACAAAATATGATAAATCCATAGAGTAAAATATCATGCAACCATCAAAAATCATGATTTTAAAAATAGTTAAAATAGAACAATTTAATATACACAGTTTTAAAAAGTATGTTAAAAAACAAAATATCATTACAAAATATTAATGTATGGAAGGAAAGACTGATGGACATTATTTTTCTTTCTTCCTTATTTTTTAAATTATTTTCCAGACACTATACAATGGATTTATTATGAATAAAATCAGGAAAATAATACAAATATTCTATTTAAAATAAACTAAGATAGCTCTTTTGTAAAAGTAAGCAGAATAAAATTCAGACTGAGCAGGTCAAGAGATATAGAAATTATTGGCCTGTAGGGAAATGGTAAAACCCTGGCGGGGTGTGAGTGAAAAGAAGAGGTGGAATATGAGACTGGAGAGAGAGGCCTTGTCCTGTGGTAAATCTTTTCTGGATCCTAATATTTAATCAGTGATAAAATATATGTGCTGATATGTGGTTCTGTTTACTGTTGAATATCAAATCTGTAACTATGTTCAATATAATTGTAATTTATAAATACTATTAGTGTTTAATTATTTTATAACTTTTTTCTAATTATCTAAGAGCACAATTTATTTTAATTTCAGTGACAAGGTCAAGGGCAATGAGCTAGGCCATTTGACTGAAGCATTAGCTGTTAAATAAATGCACATACAGAGATTTTGAATGTCAAATATCGGGAAAAACATAGATTCAGTATTGAACATTTTAAGGCTTTGCTTTGATTTGTACCAACATTCTTACTTGAGATTTCACAATCAGAACTGTTTCATTATGGGCAGAAGACCTAAATAGACATTTCTCTAAAGAAGATATACAGATTGCCAACAAACACATGAAAGAATGCTCAACATCATTAATCATTAGAGAAATGCAAATCAAAACTACAATGAGATATCATCTCACACCGATCAGAATGGCCATCATCAAAAAATCTAGAAACAATGAATGCTGGAGAGGGTGTGGAGAAAAGGGAACACTCTTGCACTGTTGGTGGGAATGTAAATTGATACAGTCACTATGGAGAACAGTATGGACGTTCCTTAAAAAACTAAAAATAGAACTACCATATGACCCAGCAATCCCACTACTGGGCATATACCCTGAGAAAACCATAATTCAAAAAGAGTCATGTACCAAAATTTTCACTGAAGCTCTATTTACAATAGCCAGGACATGGAAGCAACTTAAGTGTCCATCAACAGATGAATGGATAAAGAAGATGTGGCCCATATATACAATGGAATATTACTCAGTCATAAAAAGAAACGAAATTGAGTTATTTGTAGTGAGGTGGATGGACCTAGAGTCTGTCATACAGAGTGAAGTAAGTCAGAAAGAGAAAAACAAATATCGTATGCTAACATATATATATGGAATCTAAGAAAAAATAAAAAAGGTCATGAACAACTTAGGGGCAAGATGGTAATAAAGACACAGACCTACTAGAGAATGGACTTGAGGATATGGGGAGGGGGAAGGGTAAGCTGTGACAAAGTGAGAGAGTGGCATGGACATATATGCACTACCAAATGTAAAATAGATAGCTAGTGGGAAGCAGCCACATAGCACAGGGAGATTACCTCTGTGCTTTGTGTCCACCTAGAGGGGTGGGATAGGGAGGGTGGCAGCGAGATGCAAGAGGGAGGAGATATGGGGATATATGTATACGTATAGCTGAGTCACTTTGTTATACAGCAGCAACTAACACAACAATGTAAAGCAATTATACTCCAATAAAGATGTTAAAAAATAAATAAATAAAATAAAAATAAAATAAAATGGTGCAACTGCTGTAGGAAAGTATGTGTTATCATTTTCATCATGTGTGGCCAATACAGGAAAATAATGTGAGTTAGAAAAGATACACACAAAAGGGATCCTTAGGCCTTTGAGTTTGTTAGAGCAGTATTACTATTAGTATGTCCAAAGCAAGATATGGTTTGAATAGAAAGCATGGGTTTTTACAACTGTCAGCTCATTGCTTATCAGTCATGACTTGTGGTTGTGGAACATGACTGCAGAACTCCAATGGACTCACCACATGTGAGAATTCAGGAAGACTCAGAGCAACACTGCACAGGATTCATTGGATATTTCTAGGGAGGACAGGAGGGGTCAAGTCTGACTCTTAGGTTGTTCTCTGCTGCAGATCTTATGATTCACTGACAGTGACTTATATTATAATTCTATGAAGGAAATATTTGAAACATTATGAGAAAATATTACTATTCTTAGAAGACAGTTGCATGAAATTTTGAGAAGTATATGTTTTGAGTAAGAAAGCTTGTATTATGTGTATAAAGTAGAAATAATGTGAGAGTGGATAAGATGTGAAAATATAAAAGATGTAATGCCTGCTGGGGAATGGTGATACTTCTACTATTATATTGATTGGGTATAGATGGCAAGAGTTTCTCTATTATCCACTAGGCAGAGTAACTGTGCAGTTTATCTACTAGTAAAACAGGGTCATGAAAAATGAGAAAAGTTCAGCTTGAATAAAAGTATTTTTAAAATAATAATCATAAAATTTATAGAAAAGCCATTTACTTTCTGCAAGCATAGGGTGTCATGTTTTAAATGTAATACTGTATTTTTAAAATTATTTTCCACTATAATTTATTACAAAAAATTAAATATAGTTCCCTGTGCTATACAGTAGGACCTGTTGTTCTATCAATTTTATACAGAGTAGTTTGCATCTTCCAATCCCAAACTCCTGATTTATCCCTCCCACTTTCCCCTTTGGTAATCATAAGTTTGTTTTCTATGTCTGTGAGTCTGTTTCTGTTTTGTAAATAAGTTCATTTGTATTATATTTTAGATTCCATATACAAGCAATATCATATGGTATTTGCCTTTCTCTGTCTGGCTTACTTCACTTAGTATGATAATCTGTATGTCCATCCATGTTTCTGCAAATGGTATTATTTTATTCTTTTTATAGCTGAGTAATATTCCACTGTGTGTGTGTGTATGTATATATGTATATATATATATATATATATATATATATATATATATACCACATCCTCTTTATCCATTCATCTGTCAATGGACATTTAGGTTGCTTCCATGTGTTGGCTATTGTAAACAGTGCTGCAATGAACAATGGGGTGCATGTATCCTTTTGGACCGTGTTTTTCTCTGGATGTATTCCCAGGAGTGGGATTGCTGGATCACACAGTAGCTCTAGTTTTAGTTTCTTAAGGGACTTCCATGCTGTTCTCCATAGTGGCTGTACAAATTTACATTCCCACCAACAGTGTAGGAGGGTTCCCCTTCCTTCACACCCTCTCCAGCTTTTACTGAAGTATAGTTGATTTACAATATTATATTAGTTTCAGTTTCACACCATAGTGATTCAGTATTTTTACAGATTATACTCCATTAAAAGTTATTACAAGATAATAGATATAATCCCCTGTGTTGTACAATATATCCTTGTTGCTTATCTGTTTTTTACATAGTATTTGTATCTCCTAATTCCATACCCCTAATTTTCCCCTCCGCTCTCCCTCTCCCATTTGATAATCATTAGTTTGTTTTCTGTATCTGTGAGTCTGTTTTTCTTTTTCATATACATTGGTTTGTCTTATTTTTTAGATTCTACATGTAAGAGATATCATACAGTATTTGTCTTTCTCTGTCTGACATTTCAATAAGCATAATAATCCCTAGGTCCATCCACATTGCTGTAACTGGCAGAATTCCATTATTTGGGTTCATTTCATTGTTAGGGTTTATCATGTTTCAGACCCTGTGTGCTTCCTGTATTCGGTGTGTCTGTTTTCTTCTTCAAGTTTGGGAAGTTTTCAGTCTTATTTCCTCAAATACATTTTCAATCCCTTTCTCTCTTTTTTCTTCTGGGACCCCTATAATGCAAATTTTGGAATGCTTAATGTTATTCCAGAGATCTCTTAAATTGCTTTCATTTTTTAAATGTGTTTTTCATTCTGCTGTTCTGATTGAGTGATTTCCATTATTCTATTTTCCAGATCACTAATGCATTCTTCTGTATCACTTAGACACCTATTCATTCCTTCTAGCATGTTTTTCATTTTAGCTATTGAATCTTCATTTCTGATTTAAAAAAATATATTAATAATATTTTCTTGTTAGAATAATCAGCGTTTAGATCAATTCTTTTCTTTAATTCAGTTAACATTTTTATTACCAATTTTTTTTTTTTTTTTTGCGGTACGCGGGCCTCTCACTGTTGTGGCCTCTCCCGTTGTGGAGCACAGGCTCCAGACGCGCAGGCTCAGTGGCCATGGCTCACGGGCCCAGCTGCTCCACGACATGTGGGATCTTCCCAGACTGGGGCACGAACCCGCATCCCCTGCATCGGCAGGCGGACTCTCAACCACTGTGCCACCAGGGAAGCCCTATTACCAATGTTTTGAATTATTTTCTGGTGAATCACTTATTTCTGTTCTATTTATTTTTTCTGGGCTTTTTCTCTTGCTCTTTCAATTGAAAGTAGCTCCTCTGCCTTTTCATTTTCTTCACTTTCTTTGACTCTATGAATTTAGGTGAAAGAGTTACTTATTGTGGTTTTGAAGGGGTATTCTTATGTAGGAGTATCCCTATACAGATTGCGTAAGCCCAGTGCCTTTGATAGGAGGGTGGGGTTTGTTGTGGATATCAGTCTCATCTTTCCTAAGATAGTTCTGGCAGCTATCAACTTGGTAGTGGGTGGGACCGGAGATGGAGGGGCTAGAGCTGGCACCAGGTGTGGAGGTGAGACTTCCTCTGTACCCATTGTCCATTACTGCTCTGTTAGAAGCCCTTGTGGGAACTGGCTCTGTTCCCTTTAAGTGTGTTTTAAACTCTCCCCACACTGAGATCTTTGCTCCAAATAGGGCAAAGATCTGAAGAAGCAAGTGCTGAAGATCTGCTGAAGCAAGTGGGGCCCATGAACAGACAGAAGTCTGATACACTGGCTGTGTAGGCATCTGCGGATACTCTCAGATGAAACCTCGGCTACAAGTCCCCTTTGTCCCTCACAGCCTAACATAGCCCTGCCTCCTCCCACCCCCACCCCACCCTGTTGTGGAGCTACTCTGCAGGGCAGGTGGGGCTTGTGTGGTTTCTCTGCATGTACTTGGGAGATGAGATGTGGTAGAGCGACTGCTCTCAGAAATCTAGGCAGTTGCTGGAGTGCCACTTGTGTAAGTGCCAACAATGGCCACCACTGCCGCACCTGGGCTCTGCCCTGGGACCAGGTCACCTCTGCATCCCAAGGTTGAGTATTTTACTAACTGCCCCAGATCCAGTACCATGCTGAGGCATGGAGTTCACAGGGCCAGAGCGTTTGCTGGGCTTGAGCTGGGGTGCATGGTAAAGTAGTTGTTGGAAACCCGGCAGCCACTAAAGCACACCTCTGTCTGCCTTGTCTCAAGGGCTAGCCAGCATGCGCTCCTCACAAGTGAAGTCCAGGATTCTCTCAGCACTCAGCATTCCTCCAGCCTGCCAAGGGGTCTTATCCTCTCCATGTAGGACCCGAGACCTGGGATACCTAGTCTGTGGCTCAAGCTGCTTACTCCCCAGGGTGAGGATCCACCATGTAATTGCCCTTTACCTCTGAGTCTCCTCCCATGGACACAGGTCCTGACCTGATAAATTTTCTTTCCTTTATATCCAATTATGTGTGTATCTTGCTTACAGCCTTAGTTGTACAGGAGTATTTTTGCCAGTTTCCTGTTAGTTTTCAGTAAGAATTTTTCCATATGTAGATGTATTTTTGATGTGTTTGTGGGGAGAGGTGAGTTCCACATCCTCTTACTCTACCATCTTGATCCCCCTCTCTGGTGTTCCCAAGTGTTTTAATCTAGTTCACAATCAAGTGAAAGAAAATATCAACTGGTGGGATTATAAGCAGACCATTTCTTTTTCAAGGCATGAAGAATTTATACTAGTCAGAGCTGTCCAGAGCCACCTCAGGAATTTTGACATTTAGTTTTCCTAAATCCAAAGGTGATAAATGTGTGTGTGTATTTTATTATATATATATACACAATTAATAACTTCATGATATATATAACATATATGTACATATATATTATATATAATAATATATATTTCATACGTATATATAAATTCAAGAAATGGATTGGAGGTTATATTAGATCCATGGCTCCAAATTTTTCTTCATTTTCATTCTGCAATTCCAAAGTCTCAGATGTGTAATAAATATGTAAATTTCCAAACCCATTTAATACTCACTGAGTATCTTGTGGTGTGGAATCCATAATTCTGCATTATTTAAAACACTAGAAGTGATTCTGATGTGCTCTGTCTATGGAGCTGGTGACCAAGATGACTTTAATATCCTTCCAAATCTGACATTTAATTTATTCAGTTTCTCTCAGTTCTTGATTTTCAGGGAATGAATCTCATGCCTTTCTTCATTTGCAAGGTCTTGTTCATAATTGCCATCAAATAAATGTTTCATGAATAAAAGAACAAATGAATGATTGAATAAAAGATAGGACATCTCATTTCCCCCTGCCATCTGCTCTGTAAAATACTAAAAATCCTCTTAAAATGGGCATAGAAGTTAATGAAATAAGTATTAAAGTTAAAATAGAAATCAGTGGCAAGAGAGAGAAAATATGGGTAAAACAAACTGAATTATGTAGTGCTTTTGGGCAGAGAAAGAGATTAGGGAGAAACTATTTAAACTAAGATAAGATAATAAGTTTGAGAAACTAGAACCTGTTGAAAAACTTGAAACCATAATAAAAGAAAAGAATATGCCAATTTTGAGAGGCTGAGGAGTAAGAGGCAGGGAAGAAGAAAGCTCTATCTCTGAAGCTGATATGATCATCATCCAGAATCTGCACAGAAAGAAAAGTTATATATATACATATATATATATATATATATATATATATATATATTTCTTTTTGCTCAAGAAATAGCTTATTTACAGGGACTGTAATGTTATAAATATTTCACTGTTCATATTCAAGGCATGACACATGACATTTTTCTTCTAGTCTGGCATGTTCTATAGGACAAAATGATTCGATGGCTGTGGCTTTGACATCTACAAATATATCAGATTAAAGCTTAAGTCAGTGCACCCTAAGTTATTTTGGCAAAAGTTAGATTTTTTCTTTCTTTCTTTTTTTTTTTTTTAATTTTGGATCAAATCCATTAACCTGCATGTGTGTGAACATGTACACACTCACACACAAACATGCTTGGTTTGCAGGCACTGGTAGGGTCTATAAAATAAAATAGCTTTCCTAAAAAGATTTATTAACTACTGTTTCTCAAGTTAATCAAGATTACTTGTAAGCAGCACTTTTGCATGAAATATTCAGGAGATGCTTCATTGGAAAATTGCCTATTACACTAATAAGTTATGGGGAAAATAACAAATGACAGTTTAAAACAGTAAATACATAGGTGAGAAGCTTAAAAACTGAAGTATGTAATATCAAGGAATCATAGTTTCTCCATGCAACTAATCCCTTCTATCAGTATCCTAACTCAAGATACAGTCTCATCATGGACTGACCAAAAAAAAAAGTCAGATTAATAGTGCAAAACTGTGCATATTCCACTGTAGTTTAATAATTCAGGGCTGCATTAAATCCTTATATAAATTATATATTATATAAGTATATTATTATATAAATATAAATTTATAATTTGTATTATAAGTTAAAATTAAAACTTTGGGACAAAAATTATATTAATTTATTTATCATAAACTAATCACCTGATTCATTGATTCAGAGACATGTGCTAGTTAGTGAGCTCTCCCATGTGTAGACATTTGTTAAGTTTTTGTTTTAGCAAACCTGTGAAAGTTTCCTGTATCTAGCAATACAGTGGTAAAAAAGATGGTGTCTATAGCTATTGAAAGAATTTCTATGCATATTTGTCAGAATAATTTTCTGAGACACTGATTTTTTTCCTTTGCATCTTCTATTTTATTCTTCCATTTTCTGCCTTTTCTTTCCCTTCTTTAAACAGGTAGCCATACTGTGCTTTCTTTCTCCAGGTGGGGTTTGTGTTTGGGTTTTTTGACTTTCATTTCCAAATGTCTAAACACATTGAAAAGAATATAATTTGAAGAGACATGGTTTATCTCTAAAATTAAAAAAAGATGCCTCCAAAAGAGAGGTGTGCATCTGTATGTGTGTGTACGTTCTGCCCTTTGAGAAGAGGGATTTGTCAGTATTCCTGAGGATGTGGCAGAACTTCAGAATTAATGGCACCAGGTTACATGGAGAAGACTAAAGACTCCAGTGCTTCTGATCACTATAGTGATACCCACTTGTAAGGAAACCACTGAAGCAGCAGGTAATTGGACTTGTTAACTGAAGTAATGGAATTCTCAAAGGAAACAGATGATCAGTAACCAATCATTCTTCCCTAGTGTTTAATATGGTGTAAGATTATAGAAGTTTGAGGAGAACCACAAGCATAATTGAAGTTAAATTTTCCACTTGCTTGGAGAAATTATGAACTGACATTTGTATACAATATATAGAAGTCACTGTTAGAAAATATTCTGAACATGGACCTTAACAAGAATAATGACCATAACCCTGAATGTGTGTGCATACTATGTATGTGTGTTCTTATAGATGAGTGAAGCTCGTTGAAATCAGAAGTCATATATGAGTCATATATGGGCATGGAATTCTCTTAGATATAGAAATATTTGAACTTTGAATACAGCTCCTAGAGAACTATTTACCAACTGCTTAATTGGGAATGCTGGAATTTTAAAAGAAAAAAAAATATCAAGATGCTAGGAATTCACTAGATCTGAATCCAACCTCCAATGCAAGTAGATGAAGATTACCTGTTAATTCTTATTCTGTCATGACAGAGACACACTGGCACCATCTTGTGATGAAACCATAGAATAAAACTTCAGGTAAAAATAATAGAACATCTCAGAAAATGAAGAAAGACACAGGAGATCCATGAGATTGACCATTTCTAGGTAGTATATGAAGTGCTAACATCTGATTAAGTATGAGTAGCATTGGAATGCATTTCAATAAGACAGTCATGGTCATGCATGCTTTGTTGAAATCAGTGAATTATTAAATGGATATATCATACTGATACTTGTATTTTTACAATGAACATTTCATCCTAAATAATTTTCTCGCACTTCACATAATATATATTATTTGATTAGGAGTCAGGCACGATTTAGAAATTATCTTTTCAGGTTTCTATTCCCTTATCTGTAAAAGGAAAGATGGATTATATCAATTGATCTATTAAGCTGCTTCTAGATTTATAAAATGCCATAAGTTAGTGCTGGTGATACTAGAGTAATCATTCAAATTATAGAAGCAAAAATTTTGTGGTTCATTATTTCATTTATTCATCAAATATTTATTTGTTGTCTGTGGTTTACTAGCTATTATATTGTCTTGAAATTACAAATATGAATAAGATAAGGATCTTGCCCCAAAGAGGCTAAAGACTATAGGGAAAGACATTCATGTAAATAATCACTTACGATATACTTATCTGCATCTATAATGCAACCAAGAATGAGGCTCTGTAGCCCCAATCTTCTGTGTCATGCAAAAACAAAATTTCTCTGTTGTCATATATCAAGTCAAAATTATAACATTATCCACCAGAATCCTTCATTTCACAAGTACTCTTAATGAATAGAAGTGGGAGGGTAATTAGAGTCACGGTATTGGAAAGATAACTGAATATTTTCTCCCATCTCTTAAAGATCAGCCATTTGCTATGTCAGTCATTTCTTTTCCATCCTCTACCATCAATCTCTATTGCTAGCTGAAGCTAACAGGTTAACTAACTTAAAAGATTTCAGGGAAACTGGGAAAAGAGATGATATCTTAAAATGTCACTTCTCCTGTTACACTGCTCTTTAACAAACTTATAAATAGCAGTTTATTGTGAACTAATGGAGTCTTACTATAAATTAGATTTCTAGGATTTTTCTGTTATAACTTTCAAATCAGGTTTTTAGGTTTAGGAAGCATGGAGAAAAGATAAAAAGATCTAGTATAGTTTTGAACATCATGTTTTCTGGATTGAAGAGTGGCAAATTCCAGTTTCTGTAGAATTACTTTACCACATCTGCCCTTTAATCCAAGTATTCGTGATATCTTACCCAGAATACTGCACTAGTATGACAGCTGGTTTCCTACACCATTCTCATCCTTGTCCAACTTATTTCTTTTTCATGGCTTGCTCTGATATCTCCCCAGCCTCATTTGCTTCATTATTCCCTTACTTTCTCATCACCAACTCAGTTGTCTTTCAGTCAGTGACTGCATGTGCCATGCTCCCTACCAAACTGAACATTTGCTCATTTCATTATATTCTTTCTGCATGGAATACTCTTGTCTTTCTTCTCCTCCCTTTTCCATCTAGATTCATCATTCAGGAGTCTTACTCTGACTATGCAGATTAGATCTAATCTCTCTGGACTCTCATGCTACCTGTTTCTTTCACCTACAATAGTTGATTTTTAAAAATTTATTTGTATGATTCCTTGATTAGTAAATTATTTCCCAACTGGATTGTAATCTCCAAAAGAACAGGGCAACTACCCTTTACTCTCCATCTCCATTTACTATACAAGTATTATTTACCATAATGTTTGGAGTAGAGTTGGAACTCAACACATTTTTAATGAATGAATGAATATCTAAGATGGAAAGAATTAGAAAAGAGGAGTACTTGAACATGAATTTAAGTAGTAAGGAAGGTGAATAAATAGGATGAGAAAAACAAACCAGCATTTGTTGAGTATGTACCAGACACCATGATAAGAACTGAACATTTTTGCCTAATTTTTACAAAGCCTATGTATTATCAAATTGTATATTTGTGTATGAGGAGACTCACATCTCGATTTTGGCAGCACTTTTCTTACTTCAAGTGATAATTCTTGAAATCAGAAAATGGCCTATTCCCTCAGCTATCAAACTTTCCTAGGTACGAAAATTTACTTTGGAGATGGATTATTTTTCCTGTTGGTAAAAAGTCTTAAAAAATGGCATAGTGTCCTGAGAGAATGGTAGAAATTCTACTGATTTTAGAACATATTAAATTAAACAAAATAACACCATTCAACATAATTCTGTTAAAATTGCAATAAAACTATAGCCTTATCCTTTACGTGACTCTGAAATCACTTATTTGGGAGGATCCCTGTTCTCATTGAAGACTTCTTCCTTTTTTTCTGTTTGAGTGGAAGGACTGATTCTAAAGAAATATATTCCAGTTCATCCCATTAATAATGTATATTTTAAGGAACAATCTTGTGCTGGTAGGTATATGGAACAGTTGAGCCAAGAGGTCATTTCAATCTCTCTTATTTCTATAACCCTATGAACCTGCTCTGACAGTGTGAGTACTGGCACTTCCAATAATTTTAAGACCTCAATGGCTGTGAATAAGGAATTTGATATCTGGCTGCCAATATCAGTCAGCCTAAAACTGCTGGTAGGGAAGGGATCATTTAAACTCCCTAGTAAGACTGAGGTAAACCTGGCAATGTCACTGGATGGTGCATTTGCTAATTAAACTACAGTCTTTTAACTTGAAAGGGGAAAACGGCCGGATAGAGAGAGAAAATGAATAACACATTTGCACGTGCAAAAAAAGAGATGTAACTATGTATATTGGTTGTAATATTATTTATAACATCAAAAGTTATAGGGCTTCCCTGGTGGCGCAGTGGTTGGGAGTCCGCCTGCCGATGCGGGGGACGCGGGTTCGTGCCCCGGTCCGGGAGGATTCCGCATGCCGCGGAGCGGCTGGGCCCGTGAGCCATGGCCGCTGAGCCTGCGCGTCCGGAGCCTGTGCTCCGCAACGGGAGAGGCCACAACAGTGAGAGGCCCGCGAACCGAAAAAAAAGCCAAAAAACAAAAAAAACAAACAAACAAAAAAAAAGTTATAGATACTCTATATCTATAACAATAGAACAGTAATTTTTTTAACATCTTTATTGGGGTATAATTGCTTTACAATGGTATGTTAGTTTCTGCTTTATAACAAAGTGAATCAGTTATACATATAAATATGTTCCCATATCTCTTCCCTCTTGTGTCTCCCTCCCTCCCACCCTCCCTATCCCACCCCTCCAGGCCGTCACAAAGCACCAGGCTGATATCTCTGTGCTATATGGCTGCTTCCCACTAGCTATCTACCTTACGTTTGGTAGTGTATATATGTCCATGCCTCTCTCTCGCTTTGTCACAGCTCATCCTTCCCCCTCCGCATATCCTCAAGTCTGTTCTCGAATAGGTCTGTGGTTTTATTACTGTCTTACCCCTAGGTTCTTCATGACATTTTTGTTCCTTAAATTCCATATATATGTGTTAGCATACAGTATTAGTCTTTCTCTTTCTGACTTACTTCACTCTGTATGACAGACTCTAGGTCTATCCACCTCATTACAAATAGCTCAATTTCGTTTCTTTTTATGGCTGAGTAATATTCCATTGTATATATGTGCCACATCTTCTTAATCCATTCATCCGATGATGGGCACTTAGGTTGTTTCCATCTCAGGGCCATTGTAAATAGAGCTGCAATGAATATTTTGGTACATGACTCTTTTTGAATTTTGGTTTTCTCAGGGTATATGCCCAGTAGTGGGATTGCTGGGTCATACGGTAGTTCTATTTGTAGTTTTTTAAGGAAACTCCATACTGTTCTCCATAGTGGCTGTACCAATTCACATTCCCACCAGCAGTGCAAGAGTGTTCCCTATTCTCCACAACCTCTCCAGCATTTATTGTTTCTAGATTTTTTGATGATGGCCATTCTGACTGGTGTGAGATGATATCTCATTGAAGTTTTGATTTGCATTTCTCTAATGATTAATGATTTTGAGCATTCTTTCGTGTGTTTGTTGGCAGTCTGTATATCTTCTTTGGAGAAATGTCTATTTAGATCTTCTGCCCATTTTGGGATTAGGTTGTTTGTTTTTTTGTTATTGAGCTGTATGAGCTGCTTGTAAATTTTGGAGATTAATCCTTTGTCAGTTGCTTCATTTGCAAATATTTTCTCCCATTCTGAGGGTTGTCTTTTGGTCTTGTTTCTGGTTTCCTTTGTTGTGCAAAAGCTTGAAGCTTCATTAGGTCCCATTTGTTTACTTTTGTTTTTATTTCCATTTCTCTAGGAGGTGGGTCAAAAAGGATCTTGCTGTGATTCATGTCATAGAGTGTTCTGCCTATGTTTTCCTCTAAGAGTTTGATAGTGTCTGGCCTTACATATAGGTCTTTAATCCATTTTGAGCTTATTTTTCTGTATGGTGTTAGGGAGTGATCTAATCTCATACTTTTACATGTACCTGTCCAGTTTTCCCAGCACCACTTATTGAATAGGCTGTCCTTACTCCACTGTATATTCCTGCCTCCTTTATCAAAGATAAGGTGACCATATGTGCGTGGGTATATCTCTGGGCTTTCTATCCTGTTCCATTGATCTATCTTTCTGTTTTTGTGCCAGTACCATACTCTCTTGATTACTGTAGCTTTGTAGTATAGTCTGAAGTCAGGGAGCCTGATACCTCGAGGTCCATTTTTGGTTCTCAAGATTGCTTTGGCTATTCAGGGTCTTTTGTGTTTCCGTACAAATTGTGAAAATTTTTGTTCTAGTTCTGTGAAAAATGACAGTGGTAGTTTGATAGGGATTGCATTGAATCTGTAGATTGCTTTAGGTAGTAGAGTCATTTTCACAATGTTGATTCTTCCAATCCAAGAACATGGTATATATCTCCATCTATTTGTATCATCTTTAATTTCTTTCATCAGTGTCTTATAATTTTCTGCATACAGGTCTTTTGTCTCCTTAGGTAAGTTTATTCCTAGATATTTTATTCTTTTTGTTGCAATGGTAAATGGGAATGTTTTCTTGATTTCACTTTCAGATTTTTCATCATTAGTATATAGGAATGTTAGAGATTTCTGTGCATTAATTTTGTACCCTGCAACTTTACCAAATTCATTGATTAGCTCTAGTAGTTTTCTGGTAGCATCTTTAGGATTCTCTATGTATAGTATCATGTCACCTGCAAACAGTGACAGCTTTACTTCTTCTTTTCCCATTTGGATTCCTTTTATTTCCTTTTCTTCTCTGATTGCTGTGGCTAAAACTTTCAAAACTATGTTGAATAAGAGTGGTGAGAGTGGACAACCTTGTCTTTTCATGATCTTAGTGGGAATGTTTTCAGTTTTTCACCATTGAGGATGATGTTGGCTGTGGGTTTGTCATATATGGCCTTTATTATGTTGAGGAAAGTTCCCTCTATGCCTACTTTCTGCAGGGTTTTTATCATAAATCGGTGTTGAATTTTGTCAAAAGCTTCCTCTGCATCTATTGAGATGATCATATGGTTTTTCTCCTTCAATTTTTTAATATGGTTTATCACATTGATTGATTCGCATATATTGAAGAATCCTTGCATTCCTGGAATAAACACCACTTGCTCATGGTGTATGATCCTTTTAATGTGCTGTTGGATTCTGTTTGCTAGTATTTTGTTGCGGGTTTTTGCATCTATGTTCATCAGTGATATTGGCCTGTAGTTTTCTTTCTTTGTGACATCATTGTCTGGTTTTGTTATCAAGGTGATGGTGGCCTCGTAGAATGAATTTGGGAGTGTTCCTCCCTCTGCTATATTTTGGAAGAGTTTGAGAAGTATAGGTGTTAGCTCTTCTCTAAATGTTTGATAGAATTCGCCTGTGAAGCCATCTGGTCCTGGGCTTTTGTTTGTTGGAAGATTTTTAATCACAGTTTCAATTTCAGTGCTTGTGATTGGTCTGTTCAAATTTTCTATTTCTTCCTGATTCAGTCTTGGCAGGTTGTGCATTTCTAAGAATTTGTCCGTTTCTTCCATGTTGCCCATTTTATTGGCATAGAGTTGCTTGTAGTAATCTCTCATGATCTTTAGTATTTCTGCAGTGTCAGTTGTTACTTCTCCTTTTTCATTTCTAATTCTATTGATTTGAGTCTTCTCCCTTTTTTTCTTGATGAGTGTGGCTAGTGGTTTATCTATTTTGTTTATCTTCTCAAAGAACCAGCTTTTAGTTTTATTGATCTTTGCTATTGTTTCCTTCATTTCTTTTTCATTTATTTCTAATCTGATTTTTATGATTTCTTTCCTTCTGCTAACTTTGGGGGTTTTTTGTTCTTCTTTCTCTAATTTCTGTAGGTGCAAGGTTAGATTGTTTATTCGACATGCTTCTTGTTTCTTAAGGTGGGCTTGTATTGTTATAAACTTCCCTCTTAGAACTGCTTTTGCTGCATCCCATGGGTTTCGGGTCGTCATGTCTCCATTGTCATTTGTTTCTAGGTATTTTTTAATTTTCTCTTTGATTTCTTCACTGATCACTTCGTTATTAAGTAGTGTATTATTTAGCCTCCATATGTTTGTATTTTTTACATATCTTTACATGTAATTGATATCTAGTCTCATGGTGTTGTGGTCAGAAAAGATACTTGATACAATTTCAATTTTCTTAAATTTAGTAAGGCTTGATTTGTGACACAAGATATGATATATCCTGGAGAGTGTTCCATGAGCACTTGAGAAAAATGTGTATTCTGTTGTTTTTGAATGGAATGTCCTGTAAATATCAATTAAGTCCATCTTGGTTAATGTATCATTTAAAGCTTGTGTTTCCTTGTTTATTTTCATTTTGGATGACCTGTCCATTGGTGAGAGTGGGGTGTTAAAGTCCCCTACTACGAATGTGTTACTGTCGATTTCCCCTTTTATGGATGTTATTATTTGCCTTATGTATTGAGGTGCTCCTATGTTGGGTGTATAAATATTTACAATTGTTACATCTTCTTCTTGGATTGATCTCTTGATTATTATGTAGTGTCCTTCTTTGTCTCTTCTAATAGACTTTATTTTAAAATCTATTTTGTCTGATATAAGAATTGCTACTCCAGCTTTCTTTTCATTTCCATGTGCATGGAATATCTTTTTCCATTCCCTTAGTTTTAGTTTGTATGTGTCTCTAGGTCTGAAGTGGATCTGTTGTAGACAGCATATATATGGGTCTTGTTTTTGTATCCATTCAGCCAATCTGTGTCTTTTGGTAAGAGCAGTTAGTCCATTTACATTTAAGGTAATTATCGACATGTATGTTCCTATTCCCATTTTCTAAATTGTTTTGGGTTCGTTATTATAGGTCTCTTCTTGCTCTTGTGTTTCTTGCCTAGAGAAGTTCCTTTAGCATTTTTTGTAAAGCTGGTTTGGTGGTGCTGAACTCTCTCAGCTTTTCCTTGTCTGTAAAGGTTTTAATTTCTCCATCAAATCTGAATGAGATCCTTGCTGGGCAGTGTAATCTTGGTTGCAGGTTTTTCTCCTTCATCACTTTCAGTATGTCCTGTCAGTCCCTTCTGGCTTGCAGAGTTTCTGCTGAGAGATCAGCTGTTAACCTTATGGGGATTCCCTTGTGTGTTATTTGTTGTTTTTCCTTTGCTGCATTTAATATGCTTTCTTTGTATTTAATTTTTGACAGTTTGATTAATATGTGTCTTGGCATATTTCTCCTTGGATTTATCCTGTATGGGACTCTCTGTGCTTCCTGGACTTGATTAACTATTTCCTTTCCCTTATTAGGGAAGTTTTCAACTATAATCTCTTCAAATATTTTCTCAGTCCCTTTCTTTTTCTCTTCTTCTTCTGGATCCCCTATAATTCGAATGTTTGTGCGTTTAATGTTGTCCCAGAGGTCTCTGAGACTGTCCTCAGTTCTTTTCATTCTTTTTTCTTTATTCGGCTCTTCAGTAGTTATATCCACTATTTTATCTTCCAGGTCACTTACCCGTTCTTCTGTCTCAGTTATTCTGCTATTGATCCCATCTAGAGTGTTTTTCATTTCATTTATTGTGTTGTTTATCATTGTTTGTATCATCTTTAGTTCTTCCAGGTCCTTGTTAAATGTTTCTTGCATTTTGTCTATTCTATTTCCAAGATTTTGGATCATCTTTACTATCATTATTCTGAATTCTTTTTCAGGTAGACTGCCTATTTCCTCTTCATTTGTTAGGTCTGGTGGGTTTTTATCTTGCTCCTTCATCTGCAGTGTGTTTCTCTGTCCTCTCATTTTGCTTATCTTACTGTGTTTGGGGTCTCCTTTTTGCAGGCTGCAGGTTCGTAGTTCCCGTTTTTTTTGATGTCTGTCCCCAGTGGCTAAGGTTGATTCAATGTGTTGTGTAGGCTTCCTGGTAGAGGGGACTAGTGCCTGTGTTCTGGTGTTTGAGGCTGGATCTTGCCTCTCTGGTGGATATTTCCACATCTGGTGGTGTATTTTGGGGTGTCTGTGGACTTATTATGATTTTAGACAGCCTCTCTGTTAATGGGTGGGGTTGTGTTCCTGTTTTGCTAGTTGTTTGGCATAGGATGTACAGCACCGTAGCTTGCTGGTCGTTGAGTGAAGCTGGGTGCTGGTGTTGAGATGGAGATCTCTGGGAGATTTTTGCCATTTGATATTCTGTGGAGCTGGGAGGTCTCTTGTGCACCAGTGACCTGAAGTTGACTGTCCCACCGCAGAGGCACAGCACTGACTCCTGTCTGCAGCACCAAGAGCCTTTCATCCACACGGCTCAGAAAAAGAGGAAAAGGGAAAAAAATCATAAATCTTGTTCTCAAAGTCCACCTCCTCAATTTGGGAAGATTCATTGTCTATTCATGCATTCCACAGATGCAGAGTGCATTAAGTTGGTTGTGGAGCTTTAACCTGCTGATTCTGAGTCTGCTGGGAGAGATTTCCCTTTCTCTTCTTTGTTCTCACAGCTCCCAGGGGCTCAGCTTTGGATTTGGCCCTGCCTCTGCGTGTAGGTCGCTGGAGGGCGTCTTTTTCCGCTCAGACAGTATGGGGTTAAAGGAGCCGCTGATTCGGGGACTCTGGCTCACTCAGGCTGAGGGGAGGGAGGGGCACGGAGTGTTGGGCGAACCTGCGGCGGCAGAGGCCGGCATGACGTTGCACCAGCCTGAGGCCCACTGTGCGTTCTCCCAGGGAAGTTGTTCCTGGATCCTGGGAACCTGGCAGTGGCAGGCTGTACAGGCTCCCCGGAAGAGGGGTGTGGATAGTGACCTGTGCTCGCACACAGTTCCCTTGGTGGCAGCAGCAGCAGCCTTAGAGTCTCCCGCCCGTCTTTGAGGTCCACAATTTTAGCCGCTGCTCGCCCCCGGCTCTGGAGTTCCTTTAAGCAGTGCTCTCAATCCCCTCTCCTCACGCACCAGGAAACAAAGAGGGAAGAAAAAGTCTCTTGCCTCTTCTGCAGCTCCAGACCTTTTCCCAGACTCCCTCCCGGCTTGCCGTGGTGCACTAACCCCTTTAGGCTGTGTTCACACCACCAACCCCAGTCCTCTCTCTGTGCTCCAACCAAAGCCCAAGCTTCAGCTCGCAGCCCTGCCTGCCCCGGCGGGTGAGCAGACACGCCTCTCAAGCTGGTGAGTGCCAGTTGGCACCGATCCTCTGTACGGGAATCTCTCCACTTTGCCCTCTGCACCCTTGTTTCTGTGCTCTCCTCCGTGGCTCTGAAGCTGCCCCCCTCCACCACCTGCAGTGTCTGCCCGCGAAGGGGCTTCCTAGTGTGTGGAAACCTTTTCTCCTTCACAGCTCCCTCCCACTGGTACAGGTTCTGTGCCTATTTTTTTGTCTCTGTTTTTTCTTTTGCCCTACCCAGGTATGTGGGGGAGTTTCCTGCCTTTTGGGAGGTCTGAGGTCTTCTGCCAGCATTCAGTAGGTGTTCTGTAGGAGTTGTTCCACGTGTAGTTGTATTTCTGGTGTATCTGTGGGGAGGAAGTTGATCTCTGCATCTTACTCTTCTGCCATCTTCTCTTCCTCTGAACAGTAAATTATTAAAAAGTTAAATGGTACCATACAATGGGATACCATGCAGCAGTTTTATTTGATTTTTTGTGTTTGTTTTTTTTTGTGGTACGTGGGCCTCTCACTGTTGTGGCCTCTGCCATTGTGGAGCACAGGCTCCAGACGCACAGGCTCAGTGGCCATGGCTCACGGGCCTAGCCACTACGCCGCATGTGGTATCTTCCCGGCCCGGGGTACAAACCCGTGTCACCTGCATCGGCAGGCTGACTCTCAACCAGTGTGCCACCAGGGAAGCCCCATACAGCAGTTTAAAATATCAGTATATTATGTTTGATGGAGGAAAAAAATGAAAGATTTAGTTTTAAATTATAAAAATAAGTTGAAGAATATAATAATACTATGTCATATAAAAGTTAACAAATTGTACATTTGTTTATTTGAGTATATTTCTATGTAGTACAAAACTCAAAATTATTAATATTGGTTACTCAGCAAAGAAAGATGAAGTTTGGAGATAATGATATTTATATTTTTAAAAATACCACTTTTTTATTTTTTGAATTGCTTACAACTATTATATAAGAATGGAATCCTAGTAGTGTTTAAATAAAAGTATATAAAATAAAACAGTACAATCTCTGCCTGATTTTACATAGTTAATTTGCAAAAAAGAAGAATATAAGTGAAAGAGTTTTGAATTTGGAAAACTGAAAAAGTCTATGCACAGGTCTTGGTCTTTCTTGGCCTATATTTATTCATCTGTTAATTCAGAACAATAACAGCTACATCACAAGGCTATTGAATGAGACACTCTATACACAATCCCAAGTAGAGAGTCTGCCATAGAGTAAAAAGGCCCTCAATAGCTACTAGTTAGCTTTCTTGTTTCTCTTCCCAGCTCACAGACTTAGAACTTAAAACAAAACAAAACAAAAAAACAAATAGTCCCTCGCAGACTTCCATTATAGTTCTGAGAAATGAAACTGTTCAAAAGACGAGTGAAATGTAGGAAATGAACAAAACAACAACAACAACTAGCTGAAGTGTCTCACTATTTAAAATTATAGTGAAACATTTGTTTCAGGACTAATTATTGGCAACAGTTCCAAAAATGAAAAGATGTTGAATAGATGAACTTTAAAACATAGGCAGAGATGAGATCTGCATTTAGATGTGTGGCTATTTCAAAACATACATATTTCAAAGGGAAGAGCTAGTAGTTGTGAGGAAAATGTTAGTGAGTTACCGATGTCTATTTTGGTTTTCCCTTTGCCTTGTGAAGGATTTGGCTGGAAGTTATATGGGAAATCCAATTAATAAATTAGATATATTCACTAGTCATTTATCTTCAGCCTGTGGCCCATCAAACTGGTGCTGGGATGCTGAGACTGCTCCCTGCTCAGAATGTAATTCATCAACCTTGCTGCAAAGAGGATACTTTGCCAAGAATAGCATATGCAAAACAGGATGAAGAGAAGGTCAATAAACTCATAATCACAGAAGCATTCTGTAATGCCATTGATGAGGCTCTGCACCCCCTGAAAAAACTTGGGCACTTCTCTTTGGTTTATCAGTTTAAGAATTAGGGCTGAGATGTGGCAGCCTAAATTCTCACATGGTGGTTAAGATTCTTCTAAAAATAGAACAAAAGAACATACCAAGCCCTTGAATGATTTTTATTTCTGGATATCCTATGTTGTCTTTTTCTTCATCCTCCTACCACCTTGGCCATTATTTTTCTTCTAGAGGAAGGATCTTCTAATAAATGTCCTCTTCTTACTGCTCCAACTAAGAAAGAGAATAGGGAACTTCCACTTTTGGACATGATGGAGTAAAAATGGATGGATTTACCCTTCTATTCAGAAAAACTACAAAACTAGACAAAATGTAAGAAATGCCAGTTTCACACACCCAGTAACCAGCAGTACAGGACAATGATCACTGAAAGGAGAGGGGACACAATATGCAGAAATAAATCACTGCTGCCAACTGGACAGTCTGGGCACTCAGGTAGATTCCCACAGTAAGTAAAGCCTGTTCTCTGAGGAAACTGACTATAATCAAGTTGCTGATGAAGCCAGCCCTACCAAGTCACTGCTATGTCTACTTGAATCCATCATCAAACCAGACATGGTAGCACATCCACCATCATGGACTGGGAACACAGTTAAGATTATATATGATTCTAATGCAAAAACTACAACTGCATGTCAAACTTGTGACTTCTGCCAACAATGATCCCATTTATCTCAGGGTGACACAGGCCATATTGTATGAGGTGAGCCCCTGACTGATTCTGGCAAATTGACCATGTAGAATTTTTAGGCCTATCTTGGGGCAACTGTCAATTCTTCACTGCTATTCCAGTCTGACCAGCTGACTCTGGTATCATATTTGTCCTTGAAACAAAAATTGTGTCATGTTTTCAGCTTTTCAGATCATCTGTGTTCTGACAGTGGTGTGCATTCTGTCTTAAAGACCACTTAATAGATCAATTGTCATGGTATTCAATGGACAACTTATTATCCTCAGGTTACTGGAGTCGATATGAGGTGGAACGGATGTCTGAAAGGAAACTAAAAAAGATTTCTGATTCTTCAACTCTCAACACTTCCTGTTCTACACATCTGAGTAAGGCAGTTTGGTCACTACAAACAGCTGTCCCCCAACAAGTGTTTCTTTCCTTTGGTAATTGCCAGGTTAATGAAGAGGGTGAGGGGTTACATAGGGCTAATTTAATAATTGATTTCTCCTTCTTTTTTTTTTTTTTTTTTTTTTTTTTTTTGTGGTACGCAGGCCTCTCACTGTTGTGGCCTCTCCCGTTGTGGAGCACAATCTCCAGACACGCTGGCTCAGCAGCCATGGCTCACAGGCTTAGCCGCTCCGTGGCATGTGGGATCTTCCTGGACCGGGGCATGAACCCACGTCCCCTGCATCAGCAGGTGGACTCTCAACCACTGTGCCACCAGGGAAACCCCTCTCCTTCATTTTTGAAGGGTAATTTTTCAGGGTATAACATTTTGGGTTGACATTCATTTACATTCAGAATTTTAAATATATCATCCCATTGCCTTTGGCCTCCATGATTTCTAATGAGAGGTTAGCTATTAATCTTATTGAAAACCTCTTGTATGTGTTGAGTATCTTCTCTCTTGCTGTTTTCGATATTCAGTTTGTCTTTAGCTTTCAAAAGTTAACCTATAATGTATTTCTGTGTGGATGTCTTTAAGTTCATCTTATTTGAAGTGTGTTGATCATCATGAACTTGTAGTTTGTTTTTGTTTGATACCATCTAATTTGGAAAGTTTTTTGACCATGATTTATTCAAATATTCTTTCTGTCTCTTTCTCTTCTCTACTTCTGGAACTCCTATCATGAGTATATTTATAATGTCCTTCATTTTCCTGAAGCTTGGTTTACTTTTTTTCATTCTTTTTCTTTTTTGTTCCTTAGACTACAAAATCTCAATTGACCGCTTTTAAAGTTTATTAATTTTTTTCCTTCTGCCACCCAATGCCTCTGCTGAGCCTCTCTACCAAATTTATTATTTAAGTTATTGTACTTTTCTACTCCAGAAATTCAATTTGGTTCTTCATAATTTCTATAATTTTACTGATATTCTCTATTGGTGGAATATTATTTTCATACTATTTTGTTTCTTTAGGTCTGGTTTTTGTCATTCTTTGAATGTATTTATAATAGCTGACTTTAAGTCTTTTCCCAATAAATCCATTTATTGGGCATTTCTTCAGGGACAGATATTTCTTCAGGGACAGCTGTATTTCTTCACGGACAGCTATTTTTTTCTCCCTGTGGAGCTTTTGTTTTTGTTTTTGCTTCTTACTTGTTTTCCTCCCTTAGTTTAATTTTTCTTCTTCTAAGTTTTTGTTGAAAAATTATATAAAATTTTACAAAAATTGGACATATTATATTATATAATATAGCAACTCTAGAAATCAGTCTTCCAACTCCCCCAATTTTTGGTGATTTTTCTGGTTATTGTTATTATTCCTTTTTTTTAGTGATTTCTTTGGTCTGATTCTACAAAATCTGTATTCTTTGTTGTGTGTGGCCACACACACACTTTGTTGTGTGTGGTCTCTTTTCTGTAGTTTAGTGGTCAGCTTATGATTGGAATTCTTAAATGGGTAGAACCATTAATTCTCCCAGTCTTTGTTGAAGGAATCTGTGTGTATGTTGGGACACTCATTCAGCATCAGCCAGGCAGTTAACAACTCTTCCTTAACTTCACTTTTGGCTTTTGTAGAACTTCAAAGTCAATGAAAGGTTATAGCTTAAGACTTTCTCTTGTCTTCCCTGAGCATATGTACACCTTTACAGATTCTATGGGTTTCTTATTTTCTAGCTTTTTCTTTTAAGTTTTTGGCTAGCCTGTTCTTTGCCTGTACTGTTATCCATAGCCTAGGCAGCTGCAAAATTAGTCAATTTTTTCTTGCTGTTTTACACAAATATCTCCAGTGAAAAGGCTCTTTTTTTTTTTTTTTTTTTGCATTGGGAAGCCATGAATCAGTTCATATTCATACTTCCTTGTAATTGAGGTCTTCCAAGAAATCATTAGAAAAGTCAATTCATGACAACTGTCTGAGAATGCGGCTTTGAAATAGCTCCAACCTTGATCTTCTGTCTCAGGTGACTACCATCCTTCTTGTTATCACCATTATAGCAGTCTGTTACTGGTTTTCAAGTCTACCATGAAACTGAAAAGGGGACATGAAAAGAAGGAAAAGTGAAACACCACAAAACTTACAGTTTTTACCAAGATTTAGCTATTAAAAAATACTTATAGGACTGCTGCAATCCTTTGGTTAATTTCCAGAGTTCTGAAACATTTTATTCTGACAATTTTGTCAGTACACCTATTGCCTCTATGTAAGAGAGAATTTTCAGAAGGCTGTACTCCTTCACTCAGGAAGTGCCAGCCTCTACTATGATTTTAGAGTATTCTTTTAAACTAATTTTGTTTCTTCCACCCACAATCAATGTATAACCAAATCTTGTTAGCATTTTTCCAACAAATATGCAGAATGTAACTGCTTATCATGATTCTGTGCAATCATCTTGGGCTAAGCCACTATCATATCTCATCTTGATTAGTAGTATATTCTTTCAAAAGTTCTGAGTCAGCTATTGTGTCCCTAAAGAACCCAAACAAGCAGCTAGAGTGACTCCTTTGAAATGTACATCACCATGTCCTTTCCCTGCTTAAAATACCTGTCTCACTTAGAGTAGAATTCAAGATCTTAAAATGCCTAAAACTCTTACATGATCTGACACCTAGCTTCCTTTCTGCTTTCTCAGTACTTCCTCTTTTCTCACCTTACTTCAGCTGCACTGGCCCTTTGCTATTTCTCAACCATGCTATGTAGACTTGTGTGATTCTACCTCAGGTCTTTTACATTCTTTTTCTTTATCTATGCACAGGTCTTACTTAATCATTTACAAACAAACTTCATTGGAGATATCTTCCTTGATTTTCTTATATAAACAATAAACCTCCTGCTCCATTGGTAGTCTTTTTCCTCTTAACCTGTGTTATTATTCTCCACAGCACTTATTATCTGACATATTATTTTCCTTTATTTTTATTATTACTAGTTTTATCTATCTACCCTAGAACGTAAGTGACATGAGGATCTGAGATTATACATTTTATTTCTCACAGTATCTCTAGTCCTTAGAGAAGTGCCTGGAATAGTGAGTATGTTATAAATACTTTCTTAAATAAATGAATGGATCAGGGTTGCAGGCAGTAAACTAAGGGGAAGAAACCTAGAATTACAATGACATTAATATTTTTTTATTTCTGAAATAAAATAATAAAGTGCTTAAATATATTTTGTAATTTTTCAGCATTAACTGATTTATTTAGAGGGTTAGATTAATTGCAAATGTGTTCTCATTCAATAGAATCCAGATAAATAGAAGAGACAACAATTAATTCAGGATGATTCCCCCCTTCCTATTCAGAATCCATATATGAAAAGAGGAAGAAAAAGTAGCCCATCTCTTTGTTTCTCTTCACAAACACAAAATTTGGGAGAACATCTTTGCCTGACTCAGCTTCTGTCTGAACAGTCTCCATCTGTTCGGCACCATGTGGTACTTGAGCATATGCCAAACAATCAGTCATTCTGCTGTTTGCAAGGAGAGACAATGAAAAGATTAATAAAATTCCTTTTACTCTGATGAGAAACACAACAGCTCAGTGATCTCACACACGCATTCTGGAAATTACTGTGCTACAGAAAACCGTTAAACTCATTTCTGGGCTGAGTGGAATATTAAAAAAACAATTTGACAGAGCAAGTATAATGAACAATGTACATGACAGTCCCCTCTAGTCTACATTTTCCTGCCCAGACTAATGAGATACATTGGGAAAAATCTACACAAGATACTCAGAAGAAGATGTTTCTTGTGTGTTAAAACACAAAGGCAAGTTAAGGTCGAGTGGTTGCATGAGATCAGAGCAAGAGGCCATCCATATTGGAAATCAACATTGCCACAAAGTTTTCTGTCCCTAAGATCTCCTCAAGTTTTCTGGAAGAAAAGAAAAGTTCAGGGAAACTCCAAGTTTATCAGCAGGATGATTTAAACCAGGTTTTCCCAGGCACCAGTTTGGAAGCTAGTAATTGATCTTAAAGTCTGGTGGGAACTTTATTCTCAGTTCCCGCTTCACTCATGGTCATCTTCTCTTAATTTCTGTTAATTTCTCAGGAAATAACTAATTATTATAATCACTAAAGTTGGAAATTCTGGGTTATAATTTCTTTATAACTTTTTTCCTTATTAAGTATGTGATACATATTCTTTGGCAGATGACTTGAAAAATATAAACAAAGAATACATCCAAATTCCTATAATCTAGTCATGCACTATTAATACTTGGTAGTATATTCTTCTTGAAAGATATATTTTAAAAATTTTATTTGTGTGTACAATATACATAGATACAATATATTTATACACATTTACATATGTTGATATATATACATATAGATAGATATATATGTATATTTATATATATGATATATATATATATAAAGAGAGAGAGTAGATATAATATTTGGACAGGGAACTGAGGAATGCCCAATGCTGTTAACAATTATTTTACCTATTTCTCGTATTCCAGGGAAATTATATAACCCAGAGGGCAAAGATTTGATTACTAGCTGGAACTTTAATGTGGAAGCATGCTAAATTAGAAGTGTGTGTACCAGGAAGGACATCTTTTGCTCAGGTTAGTTAAACCTCATTCTTGTCTCACCTTTTCTTACTAAGGGAGGATGGTCAATGAGGCAACTTTTTCCAAGCAGGAAAAGATGGTAAGTCCTGTCTTACCACCACCCTGTGCAAGGGAAAATTAGAGAGATGCCATTTATCTTATTAAATGTGGCAGATTGAGACATATTGTACCTCAACTCCTTTCCAAAAACTACACTAACATGATAATACTTTTAAAATAACAAAAATCAAAGGAATAAAGAGAATGTGAAATATAGCAGAGCAAAAGATGTCTATACATACAATTTTGGAAGGTGGAAATTAAATAGGAAGTGACACCCAAGTTGACAAAGGAAAGTGAAACTTTAACATGACTGAGAAGAAGCCAATAAGAAGCTAACTGATTCATGCTTCACAGTTTTAGAAAAGCTTAGAAATGAGAGCCAGTGGATATCTCAGTAGAGAAAGGTATGGATTTAGGCAAGATAAATGAGGACTGGCTGAAGTTTTTTTTTTTTTCTTTACTTATTTGTTTGTTGTATAAAGATTTTTCAGTCCTCAGACTTTCCTTAAACCCAGCAGAAGATTGGAGTTTAAACTTTGGAGAGGTTGAATTAGAGGTGCTCTGTGCTCAGAGATACTAGGCACAACTGAGAGTAGTAGTAATATACCTGAGAAATGAGATAAAGTAAAAATATTTGTACAATGAATTGGGAAACTTATATTCGTTTGGCCTGTGTGATTCACATAAATTTGGCAGCTAAAATTTCTCCCTAGACCAAGAGACTAGATGATTCCTCTCTGGAGCACATGTATTAACCTAATACATAATACCCACTAACCCTAATTTGGAAATCTTCCAACAAAATAGCTAGGTTTAATTACCCTACAAGGAATCCCAACAGTCAACATTTTTATCCATCTCCCTTCACAATTCACAAAAGGCTTCCAATAAAATTTTTGAAACCCCACTTCCAAGAGAATAATCAGACATTTGGACAGAAAGACCTTACAAGTGAAACAGACAAAATTAAAAATAATAGGAAGTTAGAAACTATAAACTATGATGTCATAGAGATTATGAGAAAAATGCCAAGAAACTATAATTAATTTCTTAAAAGAAATATGAAAAAATATTGTATTTATAGAGAAGGACAGGAGATTATAAGAAGGACTATTCAAAGAATTTGAAAAATAATCTCTTGAAAATATGATAGTAGAAATAGGAATTTTACCATAAGGAATAGAACATAAATTTGAGTTTCTCTCCATGAAAGTAAAATAAAATTAATTGAAAAAAACTGAGTAAAAATATAAGAAAGAGACTCAGTAGACTCAGACCACAGGGTCCAACAGTTCAGTAAAAATAAATAAATAAACAAAAAGAAATAAGGATAAGAAAACTTCTCATAAATGAGGGGCTTACATTTCCTGATTGAAAGCCTCCGCAGAGTGCCTAGCATATTATAGGTAAAATGAGTAACACCAAAGTACCTCATGAGGAAATTTCAAAACACTAGATTAAAAGTATTTTTTAAAGTATCAAATAAAAAATCTTACACAAAGCTTAAGGCACAGCACAGAAGTATATTTTTCAAAAGCAATGCTGATGGTCAGAATTTAGTAAAATTTAGAATTTTCCTTCAAAAATATGAAAGTTATTTTCAACCTAGAATCTTATTCCCTATAATCAAGTAAACCTAAACTTTTTTACACAAACAACATCCAAAAGAAATTTACCTCTCACACATTTTCCCAGAAAGCTACTCAAGTATATGCTTCAACAAAACAAGGGCTGAAGGCTGACAGGACTCAGTTGAGATTGGAACAAAGGATAAAGGATCATTAAAAGAAGCATTCATGAAAAGAAAGTGAAGAAAACAAGAAAAGTGAAACTTTTAAGATAGCTTCTCTGTACAAATACGATGAGTGGATATTTACACTTACATAGGAGTGTTTGGTGATGAGATAGTTATGGCTATGTAGAAAAATAAGCAAGCAAAAAAACAAAAGACACAATTATGAACACCAGAGAAAAAATTTTACAGAAATATGATTAGATATGAATTACAATTCAACTGTGAATAATTATATACTCATAACAACATATATTAAATATTGGTTTAATCAAAAATGTTTTACATAAATAAACTGAAAGGATGCTAGGGAAGGTAATGATTCCTTTGTGGGTAGCATGTAAAAAATTAAATTCTTATCATCCATATAAAAATTCAATAAATTGTGCCAATTCTCAAATAGCAGTATGAGTTATTACTGAGAAATATGACAGTAAATATCACAAGACAAAGTTAAACAATGTTAATAGATTTTCTCTCAGGGAACAAGAAACCAGATTAGGGAAATGGGTTTTATATGCCTGCTGTTTTGATGTAGAGGTGGTGGTGGTTGTAGCTGTGACAAGCCCAGTTTACAAAAGAGAGAAAGAAGGAGAGAGAGAGAGGTAAAGGAGAAAAGGGGAGAGAAGAAAAGGAGAGAAGTAAGGAAAAGTGAGCCAAAGAGATAGGGTAAGCTTTGTTCCAAGAGCACAGTCCTGGTCCTACTTGCCTTCAAAGATTTGTGACTAAAAGTATGACAGGGGTACAACCTACTCCCAAGAGGGAAAGTTATGAATCTTATTCACATCTTTTTTTTCCTTAAATAAGAACATCCCGGAAAATAAACAACCTGATATGTATTCAGAGTTTTGTCTTTGCTCAATCATTCATGATATTGTGTTCATAGAACAGAGTGTGACATGAATAAACATTAACAGCAAATACACAAAAATAAATTTATATCTGAATTGCAGATAATTTTTATATATGTATTCACCATGAATCTCAGTCTTGACTGAACATTAAAATCACTTAGGGTGTTTTTTTAAAATCCAAGCCTGGCCCCCAAAACACTCTCTGGGGACAAGGTCCGGGCATCAGTAGTTTTAAGACTCTCCAGGCTATTTTAATTTGCAGGCAAATTGAAATTATGACTGTTTAATTTGGTCCTCAGACTAGAAGTATTGGCATCATCTAGGTACTTTTATTAAATGTAAAATCTCAGAACCTACACCCAGACCTACAGAAGGAACAGTTTTGGGTGTAGGTAGCAGCAATCTGAGTTTTAATAAGGCTTTCAAGTGATTCTGAAGCATACTATAGTTTGAAAAACTTTGCTTTAGGGTCTTACTTTATACAAGGTAGTTAATGGACTTATTGGGTTGAGCAAAAAGTGCCTTCTGTTTTTAAGTAAAAGTAAAAGACACATTTTTCATTTTCACCAAGAACTTTATTGAACAACGTATTCACCCTTTTGTTCCACTACCCTCTGCCATTTTTCAGGCAACTTCATAATTCCACCTTCCTAAAACTTTTTATCTTTTTGAGCAAAGAACTGTTCCAGGTGCCTTTTAAAGTTTTCCAGGGAATTGAAATTTTTTCCATTAAGAGAATTTTGTAAAGACCTAAATAAATGGAAATCCAAGGGTGAAATGTCTGGTGAGTACAGCAGATGAATCAGAACTTCCCAGCCAAGCTGTAACAGTTTTTGCCCGGTCATCAAAGAAACATTCGGTCTTGTGTTATCCTGGTGGAAGACGCGTTTTCTATTGACTAATTCCTGATGCTTTCTGTCGAGTGCTGCTTTTAGTTGGTCTAATTGGGAGCAGTATTTGTTGGAATTAATCGTTTAGTCTTCCAGAAGGAGCTCATAATAGAGAACTCCCTTCCAGTCCCACCATATGCACAACATCACCTTCTTTGGATAAAGACCGGCCTTTGGTGTGGTTATTGGTGGTTCATTTTGCCTGCTCCACAATCTCTTCCATCCCACATTACTGTACAGTATCCACTTTTTACTGCCTCTCACAATTTGCTTTAAAAATTGGACCTTTTCATTACGTTTAAATAGAGAATCACATGTGGAAACACGGTCAAGAAGGCTTTTTTCACTTAGCTTATGTGGAACCCAAACATCAAAGTGAGGAACATAACCAAGGTAGAGCAAATGATTTTCAATGCTTCATTTGGATCTTCTGAGTATGTGGGCTATATCCCACGTGGTATAACACTGATTGTTCTCAATTAATGTCTCAACTTGATCGCTATCAACTTCAACTGGTCTACCTGATGGTGGAGCATTGTTAGCGAGAAGTCTTCAGCAGGAAACTTCACAAATTGTTTTTGAAATGTTTGATCAGTCACAGCACCTTCTCCATACACTGCACAAATCTATTTTTGTGTTTTGGTTGCGTTTTTACCTTTCTTGAAATAATAAAGCATAATATGCCAAAAATGTTGCTTTTTCTTCCATCTTCAGTATTAAAATGGCTACACAAAAATTCACCAATCTTGATAAGCCTTTTTTTTTAAATGCTCACTGATATGACAGCTGTCACATAAATTCTAACAAAATTATTTCAAATGAAGTTAAAGACAACTAAGTGCTACTAGAGCCATCTTACAGAAAAACCCAAAAGAAATTTTTTGGCCAATCCAATACAACTAAGCATATCGACTATCCCAGTTTATCAGGATAATCTTAGTTTGATATTTAAAGCCCCATATGCTAGATAAACCAGAATGATTGGCTACCCTCAGCAGCAGTATTACTTGAAATTTTGTTGTAAATAAAAAGTGTCAGGCCCTCCTCTAGACAGCCTAAGCTCAAATTTGCATTTTAAGGAGAGATCTAGATGACTTGCATGTGCTTGACAACTTGAGAAGCACTGCCCTTAGACAGTAATGATTTTCATGCCTACTGCACATTAGAATCACCTGGGTGTCTTTTTAAAAACAATGGTACCCAGGCTTTACCCATGATTGAATCAGAGTTTCTGAGCTTGAGCTCCAGGCCTCTATGAAACTATGATTGAGCACAACTACAAATTTCTTGTTTTGTTTTGTTTATGTTTGTTTATAAACATTTGAAATTTTATTTAAAATAATTACAACCATGAACATTGTTACAGTTAGAGGCCTTCTTGGTTCTCTACAATGACACTGAGCACATTTGTAAGGGGTTCCCATTGTTTGGTCTTAACCATCTTTCAAAGAAGGGAAAAAAAAACTTGGCACACTACCATTTAAGTTGTTTGTTTCTTCACAAATGGTGAAAATACTAAAGAACAGACAAGGAATAATCATAATGTGTGGCCAACATTATAAATATGGAATTATAAATTTAAACATTTGTGCAGGGAGCTCATCTTGGTGCTCTGTGGTGACCTAGATGGATGGGATAGGGAGGCATTAGGGACGTCCAAGAGGTAGGGGATATATGTATATATATAGCTGATTCACTTTGTTGTACAACAGAAACTAATACAACATTGTAAAGCAACTATACTCCAATAAAGAAAGAAATAAATAAAGTATAAAAAGTAAATAAATCTGGTAGTCAATGCAGCTCCGTGGGGTCTCTGCATCTAGTAGGGTCAGTCTCTGCATTCCTGATGATGCTCACTTTTATTCATTTTCCCATGTTCTTCACTCCTGCCTCTTATCCCTCCCATCTGTTCCATCAAAGGTCCAGGGTGTCCCCCAGGCCCCCTTGTCTTCCTCCACAAAAGCCACCCTTTGTCCATGCCCTGGCCATCACAGAAGCCACCTCTGTCTCCACCACAGCCACCTCTGAACATTCCACTAGAACCACTACGGTCCATGAGGCCACCTCGTGCTCTCAGCATGCTACCAGGGCCACCTCTGCCATGGTCACTGCCCGGGGGTGGGAAAGGTGGTGGGAGAAAGCTTTCAGGCTTTGGGGCCTTACACTGGTTGCAATCTGTTCTACAGGTGAAGTTCTGCTTTACACACCCCTGATTGGGCACTGCCAGTCTCCAACTTGGTGCTGGGCCTTTCTTCCTCCAGACAGGTTCTCTTGGGAACTGAAGGCCCTCTTGGTGGGAAGCCTCCTCTGTCTCCTCCTCGGCCTCCCATGTAACCCATGGGTCCTCTAGGACCTCCCAGGTCCCTTGGACCTCCTCAGAGAAGTGGCGCCATCCCTCTGCCCTCACGGGGTGGCATTCCTCCCTGCATGCTGTTCATTGGAGGCTTCTTCCAAGCCAGAGAAATTTTAAGTTTGCTCCCTTGAAAAATCCTTCCCATCAAACCACTCGACAGCAGTATTGGCAGTTTGTGGGTCTTCATAGGACACTGTAGCATCACCTTTGGCCTTTCCTTGTCCAAGTATATATGAATCATGGGTTGTCCAGCCCTCTTGTTCACCTTAACAACTCCACACTGCTTAAAGAAGTCTGCCAGATCATCTAGAGTCACACTGTCATTTAATTCCTGCACATAAATTGCACTGTTGTCAGAGTCTTCATCTGGATCTGCAGGTGGGCCTAAATCAAGATCTGGTCCTTCATCTATGGGTCCACCAGGCTAATTGAAGCCACCTTGATCTTCAGTGCCCATTCCACAACGTCCTTTTCCCCATCCACCTCTGTTCATGCTTCCAGGATCAAATTCTCCTCTTCCACTGCCTTGGTTATCAGGGCCACTCATGCTCTGGTTCTCTCCTGGATTTAGATTTCAAAGAATTATCAGTGTTCTGTGGTTACAACAACTGAAAAATCTCAACAAAAATCATAGTGAAAAATCAAAATGGTTGTCCAGACTAGGATAAATATCTAAAGGTTCTCCATGTCTTTAGGCTAAAATAGATCTTGAACAGTATTATGCTTTTACTTTTTAAGATATGAATTACTGTGCTTTACCTGCACTAAGTAACCACTTTGAAACACATTGCTTTGGGGGTATTATTGAGAAGTAAATATATAAGCAAAAATCTCCATGGAATATATTAAGCTTTAGCTGTAAATTAGCTGTTTTGAGCACTTAATTAAAATACTATCTCATTCTTTTCTTAAGTACAGTGATTTTCCTATAAGAAATAGGGTTTAAGATATCAAGAACATGAATTTGCAATCACCCAGCTTAATCAAGCCTGAGTATCCCCATTGCCTACTAATCTATCAGAAACTGATGTGGTCATACATTGTTCATTCAGGTGTGCTGCTGATATGACTCATACTGGCAGAAAGCTCAGGTTCATTAGATAAAAATCAAACTTGATCTTGCATTGTAATGCAGTCTTCTAACATGCATTTAAGAAACAATAATGTAGCTCTTTGTGGTTGCAACCACTTCTATTATTTTCTCCTAGGATATTGTACATATGCTCTTTTGATTTAATCAAATGTATTACAATCACACTTTATCTTACTAACACAACTTTTTTTGAGTATTAAAAAATTCCTCCTGACCCAGCTAAAGAAGAACATGTGATAGAATTTTATTCTTAGAGAATGGGAATGAATTTTTTAATTATCCATATGTTCCTACCCAAAATTCCAAGGACACAGATCTGCTTGACCACTGGCTAGAAGTAAGAGTATCTGGAAGTATGAAGTCAAAAAGCAGAGCAAAGCTGTGTTTACATGAGGTGAATTCTAAATTTTGGTTACGTTAGGTTAGGGTGCGAGCTTTCTTAGCTACCACTAACTGGAATGCAATTATGTATTACTGATCAGGTATTCAATAGTCAAAAATTAGTGGTACATAAAGTATTGCTTTGGCATTTAAGTAGTTACTATCCTCATGATCTATATACTGTCTTGTCATGTATGACAAGATCTGGGACCCAAGTGATAGTCTGAGATACATACAATCTTGAACAATTTTACGTATGTGAGACAGAGTGGGCTAGATACTTGCACCACTCTGACTTGATCTGATCAGATTAGAGCTTCAAGAAGCCAACTGTATAATAACTCTATTGTTTATTGGGATTCCTTTTCCTTGCTTGTCTTTTTTATAAGATCTCTGAAATGCAGCTCTGTTATGGTCAATAGTTTTAGAGAATGAACTTATAATTACCAGGGGGAAGGACAGGGAAAAGGGATAGACTGGGAGTTCAGGACTAACATGTACACACAGCTATATTTAAAATAAAATGTCTTTCCATGAAGAAAATTTTTTTGTTTTCTCAGATATTTTTTTATGCCAGAAGACTGTTGTTTTTAATAAGTTTTTTCATGTCATATAGTTTTTTGAGTCATATAGCAAGTATTGTTGCCATGCAAGCTATAGGTGTAAAACAGAGAAATTAATGGTTATTCTTCCTTTCTTTTAACAACCATGTAATGAGCACCACCAGTTTTATGCAGGTCTAACTCTGTGATATGCAGAAAGATGAATAATGAAGCAGCCGTTGATCACAGGGTCTAACAATCCAGAAGGGAAAGCAAAAAGTACAGATGCATACAATAACTACAATTGTTAAAAGTGCATTTCATGAGTGGTGTTGAGAAATGCTGGGGCTATGAAAGAGAAAGATCAATTTGATTTTGGAGTATCAGGAAAGACTTCACAAAGTCAGTAGTTAAAGCAATGTTTGTAGATAAGCACTGCAGAAAACCAAAATTTAATCTCTTCTTTCATTTTCTATTTGATGTTTAAATCTCCATACCTCACTTGAACTTTCTCATTTGTAACAGGAGATTTAAAGCTTTTGTCTTAAGGACAGATTGCATATCTAAATATAAAAGGCAAAACCTAAAGGATTTACAAAAAAATCGTAGGAGAAAATCTTTATGACCTTGGAATAGGAAAAGCTTCCTTAAACAGTACATAAAGAGGTTAAGAACATATAAATCTTTTGTTTTGTCTTCATCAACCAGTAATACAGTTGAAGACGGATGGACAAACTAGAAGAAGATGTGAAGATATTGGTGATACTATGTCTGAAAAATGACTCATATCTTAAATATTTTTAAAAATCTCTCAGAATTAGGTAAGGAAAAGACATTTAAAAATAGGTGAGAGGCTTGCCAGTCACATCACAAGATAGGATGTCCACTTGCCCCATAAACATGAAAGTGTTTGACTTCATTTATTATTGGAGAAATGCAAAATAGAATCACAGTACATATAATTTTACTAGAAGAGTGGAAATGACAAAAGAAAATTCCAAATGTTGAGGAAGATGTGGAGGAACTAGAATTTTCATGTACTCTTAGTAGAAGTATGAACTGATAAAACCACATAGGAAGCTGTTTGACAGTTTCCAATCGAGTGTAAGTTTACCATATGTCTCAGCAATTCCAGCCCTAGGAATATACCTGTATTGTATCCTATTGCTGCTGTAATAAACTACCTTAAACTTAGTGTCTTAAAACAACACAAATTTGTTATCTTACAGTTCTTTAAATCAAAAGCCTCATCAGGTCTCAGTGGGCTAAAATAGAGGTGTCTTATGTTCCTTTCAGCACTTTCTAGGTTAGAGTCTGTTCTGAAGCCATTCCCAACTTCTAGAAGAGTCCTGCATTCCTCGAGTCATGGCCAAGCCCTCCATTATTAACGCCAGGAATGTTGGATTCTCTCACCCTTCTTCCTTCATTATCTCTCTCTCTCTCTCTCTCTCTCTCTCTCTCTTTCTCTCTCGGCCTGTCTCTCTCTCTTTGTGCCTTTCTGTCATCTCTCTGCCTCTCTCTTTGCCTGTATCTCTGTCCCTCTTTGTCTCTGTCTCTCCTTTTCTCTATCTCTCTGATTTTCTTTCTCTCTGTCTGTCTCTTTCTCCTTCTCTCTTTCTTTCACCCACTGTAGCCAGAAAAGTTTCTCTGCTTTTAAAGACCCTTGTGATAAATTGGGCCCATCTGAATAACCTAGCTCACTAACTCCATCCATCTTAAAGTTCTTAAATTAGACACATCTGTAAAGTCCAATTGGTGATGTAACATACTGACAGATTTAAGGATTTAGAAAGTAGTTATCAAGTTCAAAAACAGGCAAAACTCATCACTATATTAGAAATCATGATGGGGGTACCCTTGTGGAGGATGTAATTTATGATTAGAAGAGGGCATGGGTGGGGGACATTTCCAGGATGATAGAACTGTTCTGTTTCTTATCCTGGGTAAATTGTTTAGTGTGTGAAAATTATGTATGTTATGCTTAAATATTACATTCGAAAAATCTGTTGTACTAACTTCACAGAGCAGTAGATATAATAACCATATGATATAACAATATTGGAAATTATTTTTATTGGACTATACTATTTGACAGATGTTGTACAGATTTTTTTGTTCTGTTCCCACATATCCCATATGATAAGCATTATTATCCCCATTTAACAAATGAAGGGGCTAAGAACCAGAAGTGTTAAGTAGCATAACTAATAAAGATCACCTTGACTTAAAAAAAATTAGTTTTGTTTTTTACTTTTTGCTTCTATATAATGGAAATCACCTGGTACCTTACTTATATCAAACTTTATCCCTTTCTATATAATATTGGAAATTTTGACCACACTTCTTTATTAGATTCTATTTACTATTTTCTGGTCAGAGACAAATAATTATCTATAACTACATGCAGCATGTAACCAAACTATTTAGGAAAAGAGTTTCAGTTGCTTCCATGCATTTGCTAGACAATAACATTGAAACCTGAAATGACATTGCATTCCAGAGTATACAGCCAGGACTTCTGCTTTTCAAAAGGATATTGTTCTTATAAATCATGGGAGGAAACGAGGTCCTGGAAATGCTAAAGGAGTCTGTAGAGCTATGGGATTCCCTCAACCTTTACCAACAGGTTTCTAGAATACTCCAATTATCTCTGCAGGATCAGGTATGCTTAAGATGAACTCTTCAACACTATAGAGAATACATCCCTTGCCTAGTCTTTGAGGTAAGATTGTTTCATAGAACTTTGGGGTTGCTTCTCTGCTCTAAGATTCTGAGTTTGGAAATGCTATTTGAGATGGGTCTCCCTAAATGGTAACTAAAATCTTTGGTTCTTATGTATTGGTCTGATGGTGGCTACTAGGATATTTGGTTAATCAGTTGCATACTAAAAAAAAATAATGAATTTTTAAATTTCTCATACTTTTGCCACTTCTTGGAATCAAGTTTACCATTATGTCCTGGTAAGACAAGATATATCAGAAACAAAGGAGATTAAGATTCAACCTAAATTCAAATTATGTACTTCTTTATCACATATTCTAGTTATATATTATCAGGATAGATCAGGTATAGGAAATAAATCTGATGCTTTAAACATATTTAACTCCAATATTTTTAGTTTTCTTATTTATATTGGGACTTCAGCATTATTTATTCCAGGCACCCGAAATAATGGGTCAGAATTATTCACATTAATTAAACTTGTATACTAAATATGTTTACACATTTCTCTCACACATAAACTACAAATGTGAGCTCTAAAGAGTTTTTTCATTGAGTTCCAGACTTTTAAAATATATAATTCAAAATATTATTTTAAAAATATTTAACATATCTATACAAAAGACACTTGAAAGTGCTAGAAAATCTTAATTTTGGAGAAAGAAAGAGAGTTGGGGTGTTGTCAATGTCATAAAAAATTAGATTTTGAAGACAAACAAGAGAAGAATAAACATAAAGGAAAAGCTGCATTACTATAATCACCTGACAAATGACTTCTACATTTTTATGTTCTTTTAATTTTGGAGTAAGTAGAAAATATTAAAAAGTGTGCCAAAATGAGATATAGATTTTCCCCTTGTTTTCTCAACTTATAGAAAAAAAAAAGCAATATTGCTTTTTGTTTCTGCAACTAGGAAAAGTAAAAAAGAACTAGCTAAAATGCACATCTTCCCACAATTTATTTTTGGTGTGCCAGGCCAAACTGTTGCAGAAGGATACTTGTTGAATTTCAATCTGGCTTGCCGTCTATCAGCACTTCAGTGCACTTCCACCATCACTTTGCATGCAAGATTGGTAGACAGGTAAGGTTACAACAGGAAAACAAGGTAGTTTATCACATGGAGGCTGCAACTCAGAAGTTCTGGATTCAAATGCAAAAAGTTATGCCTCTCTATGCTCCGCTTTTTTTCATCCCTAAGATGAGAGTAACATTAATAATAGCACCTACCTCACAGTGTTGTTGTGACAATTAACTGAGCTAATATTTAAAAATTGCTTAGAACAATGTCCAGAATATTAGAAATGTTGCATAAGTTTTAGCCACAGTATATAGGCTTTTCTTTAGCTCAAGTGAAAGCATGATATTTCTTGGAAATGTAGAGGGAACTGCCCTTGAATGCCAGTAAATATATGTTTGAAAAATATTATCTTTATCCTGAAGGAGCAGCTAAAGTTATTGAAAGGACTGCCAGGACACATTCACTGGTTATCTGATTTTCAGAATGGGCTCTGAGCCTAGAGCTGGATTTAGTCTCCTCTGTTTCTAGAGCTGTCTACTGGCCACACATTTAAATGAGCACTTTTATTGCCCAGAAACATACAGACATCAGGCTAAGCTTTCTATACGACAACAGAAGAATCTGCACCTGACTAAGCTAAGGCAGTGCCCCTATAGGACTGCATAAGTCCTAAGGAATGGCTGTCTGTACTACTACTGCTTGTGTAACTAGTTATGTTAGAAAGAGAACATGTCTCTGGTAAATGATTCTCGAACACATGAGTGAAGTAGCATGCATATGGATTTTGTTTTGTTTTGTTTTCTGTTTACATTCAACATGTAGAGAATAAACAACATGTACTACAATGTGTACCACATTGAAAGAAAACTCAAATGATATTGTTGAATTTATAAGGAAAAAGCATTAGAGTGTTACCACTAATTTTTACTTAAAGAGATTTACCAAATAATTCTTAAAATAAGCAATATCCCCTAGAACATTTCAAATGTTTTCAATATTCAACGTGTATTTATTGAGCACTACTATGGGCCAAGTACCAATCTTACCCAATCTTAATTTAAGTGAGAGTAGGTGTAGAAAAATACTGTATTGGGATTTAAACCACCTTTCTTAGCCTTTGTTATTTGACATTTATACAAGTATTTTTTGTATACTTGACATTACTAAGTATAATTTACACAGTTAATTTTCTGTCAATGGGTACTTTAACCACAAAAACACTAAAATTACTTCCAGTTATAGTAATACATAACTTTACTGATTTTTCCAATCAAAAGTGACTAAAAACAATAATTTAAGAATATATATCATTATTGTCCCTTATATTAACTAATGTGGTCTTTAAATTAGTATATTGCTGAATGCTACTTAAAAAGAAAAGAATTGGAGGAGATAAACCACTGGGGAGCAAAGTTTAAACTTATATTCCTCTGTTTCTTGTAAACTGGTTATTATTTTCTTTAAATGTTATTAAACAGAACAGAGGCTCTCTGAGATAGTCAACTGTTCTAGTATTTATATCTATTTTTTAATCTCACAAGAGTGTAACATTTAAGTGTGAGAACTGAGGTGACCCTAGAGTTTTCTTTGTTAATAAGAAATTGAATTTGTCCATTTGACTAAAGCATAGCTTTTGACTCCACTCTTTGGCAATGTGGATGCTGTCTGAATTATTTTTTCATATTCACAGCAGGATGGCAGTTTCATTCGCAAAGTTCCTAGTCCAATTTTCATATCTAGCAAAATTTAATCCATGTGATCTGAGATTTTACACTTTCTAGTCTCATTTTCTGAACTTCTTTTATCCTAAATAGATGCAACTCATGAGAAATAATGAGACTCTAACCTCCTACTCTTTTTTTTTTTGTGGTACGTGGGCCTCTCACTGCTGTGGCCTCTCCCGTTGTGGAGCACAGGCTCCAGACACGCAGGCCCAGTGGCCATGGCCCACGGGCCCAGCCGCTCTGCGGCATGTGGGATCCTCCCGGACCGGGGTACAAACCCGTGTCCCCTGCATCAGCAGGCGGACTCTCAACCACTGTGCCACCAGGGAAGCCCAAACCTCCTGCTCTTAAGGATGATTTTTACAGCTCCCAAGTTATAATTCTCCACCAAAACTTCCTCTCTAAATCCATCCTGGCTTGTTTTCTCAGTCTCTGTCTCCTAATGAAAGTAAAAAGAAAAATATTGATGAAAGACTAAAAAATGATTAGTAAATCAAGTATCTATAGGACAGGATAGTTACTCAGTTTCAAAGCTTACCCAAAATTACATTTTCAACCAGTTGTTCAAATAATTGAAAAAAGATGAAGGGTATGTCTACCTATTTATGGAAGGGAAGGCAGTGGTGAGCCACTTCTGCTATTTTATACTTGGCTGAGCAACTGTGTATTTTTTTTAAATATAATACCTCTCCAATTTCAATTACCAGCTATTGTTCCTTAATTTTTGGCAACTGTTTGGCCTTCATTTATTGTTTTTATACTTTTCTCTGTGTTTATGTGTATTTTACTGGGAAAATAGAAGAAATTGAGTTTGCTGGACCAATGTCATTTTTTAAAAACAACTTTATTGAGATATAATTTATATGACATAAAATTAACTCATTTCAAGTATATAATTCAATGTTTTTAGTATGTTCAGAGTTCTGCAAGCAGCATCCTAACCAATTTTAGGAAATTTTAATAAACATTAAAAAGAAACCTGATAGCCATTAGCTTTCTCTCCCCATTTCTTGCCCAAATCCTCCAGGCACAGGCAACTACTAATACATGTTCTCTTTATACATTTGCTTATTCTGGACATTTCATACAAATGACATAGAATACGTGGTCTTTAGTGACTGGCTTATTTCACCTAGTATAATGTTTTAAATGCTTATCCATGTTTTGGCATATATCACTACTTTGTTTCTTTTATGGCCAAATGATAGTCATTTGTATGTATATACTACATGTTTATCTGTAAATTAGTTAATGCATTGGTTTAACTTTTTGGCCATTGTTAGAAATGCTGCTATGAACATTTATGTAATTTTTTTCCAAAACTTTTAGTGGAGTATAGTTGATTTACAATGTTGTGTTAGTTTCCAGTGTACAGCAAAGTGAATCAGTTATACATATACATATATCCACTCTTTCTTAGATTCTTTTCCCATATAGGCCATTACAGAGTACTGAGTAGAGTTCCCTGTGCTATACTGTAAGTCCTTATTAGTTGTCTATTTTATATATAGTAGTGTGTATATGTCAATCCCAATCTCCCCATTAATCCCTCTCCTCCTCTTATGCCCTGGTAACCATAATTTATTATGATTACTCTATTTCTCTTTTGTAGATAAGTTCATTTCTATGCTTTTCTTTAGATTCCACATATAAGCATATTGTATGATATTTGTCTTTCTTTATCTGACTTACTTCATTCAGTATAACAATCTCTAGGTCCATCCATGTTGCTGCAAAAGGCATTCTTTAATTCTTTTTTATCGCTGAGTAATATTCAGTTGTATATATGTACCACTTTTTCATTATCCATTCTTCTGTTGATGGACATTTAGGTTGCTCCCATGTTCTGGCTATTGAAAATAGTGCTTCAATGAGCATAAGGTGCATGTATCTTTTTGAATTATGATTTTCTCTGGATATATGCACAAGAGTGGGATTGTTGGATCCTATGGTAGCTCCATTTTTAGTTTTTAAGGAAACTCCATACTGTTCTCCATAGTGGCTGTACCAATTTACATTCTCACCAACAGTGCAGGAGGGTTCCCTTTCTCCACACCTACTCTAGCATTTATTGTTTGTAGATTGTTCGGTGATGGCCATTCTGAGAGGTGTGAGGTGATATATCATTTAGTCTTGATTTGTATTTCCCTAATAATTAGTAATGTAGAGTATCTTTTCTGTACTTCTTGGCCATCTATATGTCTCCTTTGGAGAAATGTCTATTTAGATCTTCTGCCCATTTTTTGATTGGGTTGTTTGATTTTTTGATATTCAGCCACTTGAGCTGTTTGTATATTTAGGAGATTAATCCCTTTTTTGTTGCTTCATTTGAAAATATTTTCTCCAATTCTGAGGGTTGTCTTTTTGTTTTGTTTATGGTTTTCTTTACTGTACTGAAGCTTTTACATTTCATTAGGTCCCATTGGTTTATTTTTCTTTTTATTTTCATTACTCTAGGAGATGGATCAAAAAAGATCTTGCTGTAATTTATGTCAGAGTGTTCTGCCTATTTTATCCTCTAAGAGTTTTATAGTATCTGGCCTTATATTTAGGTCTTTAATCCATTTGAGTTTACTTTTGTGAATGGTGTTAGGGAGTATTCTAATTTCATTTTTTTTACATGTAGCTGTCCAGTTTTCCCAGCACCACTTATTGAAGAGACTCTTATTTTTCCATTGTACATTCTTATCTCCTTTGCCATAGATTAGGTGACCATAGGTGCATGGGTTTATCTCTGGACTTTCTATCAAGTTCCATTGATCTATATTTCTGCTTTTGTGTCAGTACTATACTATTTTGATGACTGTATCTTTGTAGTATAGTCCGAAGTCAGGGAGCCTGATTCCTCCAAATCCATTTTACTTTCTCAAGATTGCATCTACTATTTGGGGTCTTTTGTGTTTCCATACAAATTGTAAAATTTTCTCTAATTCTGTGAAAAATGCCATTGGTAATTTGATAGGAATTGCATTGAATCTGTAGATTATTTTGGGTAATACAGTCATTGTGACGATATTGATTCTTCCAATCCATGGGCCTAGTATATGTCTTCATCATTTGTTTGTGTCATTTTTATTTCTTTCATCAGTATCTTATAGTTTACTGAATATAGATCTTTTGCCTCCTTAGGTAGGTTTATTCCTAGGTATTTTATTGCTTTTGTTGCGATGGTAAATGGGATTGTCTCCTTAATTTCTCTTTCTGATATTTCATTGTTAGTGTGTACGAATGCAAGAGATTTCTGTGTATTAATTTTGTTTTTTTTTTGTTTGTTTTTGTTTTTTGCATTATGCGGGCCTCTCACTGCTACAGCCTCTCCCATTGCAGAGCACAGGCTCCGGATGGGCAGGCTCAGCAGCCATGGCTCACAGGCCCAGCCACTCCATGGCATGTGGGATCTTCCAGGAACGGGGCATGAACCTGTGTCCCCTGCATCGGCAGGCAGACTCTCAACCACTGCGCCACCAGGGAAGTCCTGTGTATTAATTTTGTATCCTGCAACTTTACCAAATTCTTTGATGAGCTCTAGTAGTTTTCTGGTAGCATCTTTAGGATTTTCTATGTATAGTGTCATGTAATCTGCAAACAGTGACAGTTTTACTTTTTATCCAAGTTGGATTCCTTTTATTTCTTTTTCTGTGGCTAGGACTTCCAAACTATGTTGAATAATAGTGACAAAAGTGGATAGCCTTGTCTTGTTCCTGATCTTAGAGGAAATGTTTTTAGTCTGAAAGCAGCAAAATACACTTTCTCCTCAGGTGCATATGGAACATTCTCCAGGATAGATCACAAATCAAACCTCAGTAAATTTAAGAAAGTTGGAATCATATCAAGCATCTTTTCCAACCACAACACTATGATATTAGAAATCAATTACAGGAAAAAAAAAACATTTAAAAACACAAACACGGGAGCTTAAAGATGGTGGAAGAGTAAGATGTGGAGATCACCCTCCTCCCCACAAATACATCAGAAATACATCTACATGTGGAACTGCTCCTATAGAACACCTACTGAATGCTGGCAAAAGACCTCAGCCCTCCTCAAAGGCAAGAAACTCCCCACGTACTTGGGTAGGGCAAAAGAAAAAAACAGAGATAAAGGAATAGGGATGGGACCTGCACCAGTGGGAGGGAGCTGTGAAGGAGGAAAGGTTTCCACACACTAGGAAGCCCCTTCATGGGCGGAGACTGCGGGTGGTGGAGGGGGGAAGCTTCGGAGCCACAGAGGAGAGCACAGCAGCAGGGGTGCAGAGGTCAAAGTGGAGAGATTCCCGCACAGAGGATCAGTGCTGACCAGTACTCACCAGCCCGAGAGGCTTGTCTGCTCACCCGGCAGGACGGGTGGGGGCTGGGAGCTGAGGCTCGGGCTTCCCTTGGATCCCACGGAGAGGACTGGGTTTGATGGTGTGAACACAGCCTGAAGGGGGCTAGTGCACACAGCTAGCCAGTAAGGAGTCCAAGAAAATGTCTGGAGCTGCCTAAAAGGCAAGAGACTTTTTCTTCCCCCTTTGTTTCCTGGTGCGTGAGGAGAGGGGATTAACAGCACAGCTTAAAAGAGCTCCAGAGAGGGCCGTGAGCTGTGGCTATCAGAAAGGACACCAGATACAAGCATGGCACTCTAAGGCTGCTCCTGCCACCAACAAGAAACCTGTGAGCAAACACATGTCACTATCCACACCACCCCTCCCGATAGCCTGTGCAGCCTGCCACTGCCAGAGTCCCCTGATCCAGGGACAACTTCCCCAGGAGATCGCACGGTGCGCCTCAGGCTGTTGCAACATCACATTGGCCTCTGACACCACAGGCTCACCCCACATCTGTACCACACCCTCCGCCTGGCCTGAGTGAACCAGAACCCCCGAATCAGCTGCTCCTTTAACCCAGTCCTGTCTGAGCAAAGAACAGACACCCTCAGGCGACATACATGCAGAAGCAGGTCCAAAACCAAAGCTGAACCCCAGGAACTGTGAAACCAAAGAAGAGAAGGGAATAACTCTCCCAGCAACCTCAGGAGCAGTGGATTAAAGCTCCACAATCAACTTGATATACCCTGCATCTGTGGAATACCTGAATAGACAACAAATCATCCCAAATTGAGGAGGTGGACTTTGGGAGCAAACGTATAGTTCTTTTTTCCTGTTTTCCTCTTTTTCTGAGTGTGTGTATGTATGCTTCTCTGTGTGATTTTGCCTTTTACCATTTGTCCTAGGGTTCTGTCTGCCCTATTTTTTTTTATTAAAACTTCTTTTCCTTAATAATTATTTTTACTTTAAAATTTTTATCTTATTTTATTTTACTTTATTTTGTTTTGTCCTCTTTTTTTCTTACTTTCTATTTTTTCTCCCTTTTATTCTGAGCTGTGTGGATGAAAGGCTCTTGGTGCTCCAGCCAGGGGTCAGTGCTGTGCCTCTGAGGTGGGAGAGACAACTTCAGGACACTGCTCCACAAGAGACCTCCCAGCTCCATGTAATAACAAATGGCAAAAATCACTAAGAGATCTCCAGCTCAATGCCAAGACCCACCTCCACTCAATGACCAGCAAGCTACACTGCTGAACACACTGGCCAAAAAAGCTAGCAAGACAGGAGCACAAACACATCTGTTAGCAGAGAGGCTTCCTGAAAATCATAATAAGGACACAGACATACCAAAACACACCACAACACGTGGACCTGCCCACCAGAAAGAAAAGATCCAGCCCCATCCCCCATAACACAGGCACTAGTCCCCTCTACCAGGAAGCCTACACAACCCACTAAACCAACCTTAGCCACTGGGGACAGACACCAAAAACAACAGGAACTATGAACCTGCAGCCTGCAAAAAGGAGACCCAAAACACAGTAAGTTAAGCAAAATGAGAAGACAGAAAAACACACAGCAGATTAAGGAGCAAGGTAAAAACCCATGAGACCTAACAAATGAAGAAGAAATAGGCAGTCTACCTGAAAAAAAATTCAGAATAATGATAGTAAAGATGATCCAAAATCTTGGAAATAGAATAGGGAAAATATAAGAAATGTTTAGCAAGGACTTAGAATAATGAAACAGCAAACAAAAAACGATGAACAACAAAATAAATGAAATTAAAAATTCTCTAGAGGGGATCAATAGCAGAATAACTGAGGCAGAAGAACAGATAAGTGACCTGGAAGATAAAATAGTGGAAATAAATACTGCAGGGCATAATAAAGGAAAAAGAATGAAAAGAACTGAGGACACTCTGAGAGACGACTGGGACAACATTAAACGCATCAACATTCGAATTATAGGGGTCCCAGAAGAAGAAGAGAAAAAGAAAGGGACTGAGAAAATATTTGAAAAGATTATAGTTGAGAACTTCCTTAACATGGGAAAGGAAATAGTTAATCAAGTCCAGGAAGCACAGAGTCCCATACAGGATAAATCCAAGGAGAAACACGCCAAGAAACATAGTAATCAAACTATCAAAAATTGAATACAAAGAAAACATATTAAAAACAGCAAGGGAAAAACAACAAATAAAACACAAGGGGATCCCCATAAGGTTAACAGCTGATCTTTCAGCATAAACTCTGCAAGCTAGAAGAGAGTGGCAGGACATATTTAAAATGATGAAGGAGAAAAACCTACACCCAAGACTACTCTACCCAGCAAGGATCTCATTCAGATTTGATGGAGAAATTAAAGGCTTTACAGACAAGCAAAAGCTAAGAGAATTCAGCACCACCAAACCAGCTTTACAACAAATGCTAAAGGAATTTCTCTAGGCAGTAAACACAAGAGAAGGAAAACACCTACAATAACAAACCCAAAACAATTAAGAAAATGGGAATAGGAACATACATATCGATAATTACCTTAAATGTAAATGGATTAATACTCCAACCAAAAGACTTAGACTGGATAAATTGATACAGAAACAGGACCCGTATATATGCTGTCTACAAGAGACCCACTTCAGACTTAGGGACACATACAGACTGAAAGTGAGGGGATGGAAAAAGATATTCCGTGTAAATGGAAATCACAAGAAAGCTGGAGTAGCAATTCTCATATCAGAAAAAATAGACTTTAAAATAAAGACTATTACAAGAGACAAAGTAAGACACTAGATAATGATCAAGGGATTGATGCAAGAAGAAGATATAAAAATTGTAAATATTTATGCACCCAACATAGAAGCACCTCAATACATAAGGCAAATACTAACAGCCATAAAAGGGGAAATTGACAGTAACACAATCATAGCAGGGGACTTTAACACCCCACTTTCACCAATGGACAGATCATCCAAAATGAAAATAAATAAGGAAACACAAGCTTTAAATGATACATTAAACAAGATGGACTTAATTGATATTTATAAGACATTCCATCCAAAAAGAACAGAAAACACTTTCTTTGCAAGTGCTCATGGAACATTCTCCATGATAGATCATATCTTGGGTCACAAATCAAGCCTTGGTAAATTTAAGAAAATTGAAATTGTATCAAGTATCTTCTCCGACCACAATGCTATGAGACTAGATATCAATTACAGGAAAAAATATATAAAAAATACAAACACATGGAGGCTAAACAATACACTACTTAATAATGAAGAGATCACTGAAGAAATCAAAGGGGAAATCAAAAAATACCTAGAAATAAATGACAATGAATAAACAATGACCCAAAACCTATGGGAGGTCTTTCCTGCTGGGACAGTGGTTGAGAGACCGCCTGCTGATGCAGGGGACATGGGTTCGTTCCCCGGTCCAGGAAGGTCCCACATGCCGTGGAGTGGCTAGGCCTGTGAGCCATGACCGCTGAGCCTGTGTGTCCGGAACCTGTGCTCCACAACGGGAGAGGCCACAACAGTAAGAGGCCCGTGTACCGAAAAACAACAACAACAACAAAAAAAACCTATGGGATGCAGCAAAAGCAGTTCTAAGAGGGAATCTTATACCAATACAATCCTACCTTAAGAAACAAGAAACATCTCAAGTAAACAACCTAACCTTACACCTGAAGCAATTAGAGAAAGAAGAACAAAAAATCCCCAAAGTTGGCAGAAGGAAAGAAACCATAAAGGTCAGATCAGAAATAACTGAGAAAGAAATGAAGGAAACAATAGCAAAGATCAATAAAACTAAAAGCTGGTTCTTTAAGAAGATAAACAAAATTGATAAACTATTACTCAGACTCGTCAAGAAAATATGGGAGAAGACTCAAATCAATACAATTAGAAATGTAAATGGAGAGGTAACAAGTTACACTGCAGAAATACAAAGGATCATGAGAGATTACTACAAGCAACTCTATGCCAATGAAATGGACAACCTAGAAGAAATGGACAAATTCTTAGAAATGTACAACCTTCTGAGACTGAACCAGGAAGAAATAGAAAATATGAACAGACCAATCACAAGCACTGAAATTGAAACTGTGATTAAAAATCTTCCAACAAACAAAAGCCCAGGACCAGATGGCTTCACAGGCGAATTCTATCAAACATTTAGAGAAGAGATAACACCTATCCTTCTCAAACTCTTCCAAAATATAGCAGAGTGAAGAACACTCCCAAACTCATTCTATGAGGTCACCATCACCCTGATACCAAAACCAGACAAAGATGTCACAAAGAAAGAAAACTACAGGGCATTATCACTGATGAACATAGATGCAAAAATCCTCGACAAAATACTAGCAAACAGAATCCAACAGCACATAAAAGGAACATACACCATGATCAAGTGAGGTTTATCCCAGGAATGCAAGGATTCTTCAATATACGCAGATCAATCAATGTGATACACCATATTAACAAATTGAAGGAGAAAAATCATATGCTAATCTCAATAGATGCAGAAAAAGCTTTTGACAAAATTCAACACCGATTTATGATAAAAACTCTGCAGAAAGTAGGCATATAGGGAACTTTCCCCAACATAATAAAGGCCATATATGACAAAATTACAGCCAATATCATTCTCAATGGTGAAGAATTGAAACCATTTCCCCTAAGATCACGAACAAGAGAAGGTTGCCCACTCTCACCACTGATTCAACATAGTTTTGGAAGTTTAAGCCACAGCAATCAAAGAAGAAAAAGAAATAAAAGGAATCCAAATCTGAAAAGAAGAAGTAAAGCTGTCACTGTTTGCAGATGACATGATACTATGCAAAGAGAATACTAAAGATGCTACCAGAAAACTACTAGAGCTAATCAATGAATTTGGTAAAGTAGCAGGATACAAAATTAATGCACAGAAATCTCTGGCTTTCCAGTACACTAATGATGAAAAATCTGAATGTGAAATTAAGAAAAGACTCCCATTTACCACTGCAACAAAAGGAATAAAATATCTAGTATCCTATGTAAGGAGACAACATATGTAAGGAGACAAAAGGCCTGTATGCAGAAAATTATAAGACACTGATGAAAGAAATTAAGATGGTACAACTAGATGGAGAGATATACCATGTTCTTGGATTGGAAGAATCAACATTGTGAAAATGACTCTACTACCCAAAGCAATCTACAGATTCAATGCAATCCCTATCAAACTACCACTGACATTTTTCACAGAACTAGAACAAAAATTTCACAATTTGAATGGAAACACAAAAGACCCCGAATAGCCACAGCAATCTCGGGAACGAGAAATGGATCTGGAGGAATCAGGCTCCCTGACTTCAGACTGTACTACAAAGCTACAGTAATCAAGACAGTAAGGTACAGGCACAAAAACAGAAATATAGATCAATGGAACAGGACAGAAAGCCCAGAGATCAACCCACACACATATGGTCACCTTATCTTTGATAAAGGAGGCAAGAATATACAGTAGAGAAAAGACTGCCACTTCAATAAGTGGTGCTTGGAAAACTGGACAGGTACATGTAAAAGTATGAAATTAGAACACTCCCTAACACCATACACAAAAATAAACTCAAAATGGATTAAGGACCTAAACATAAGGCATGACACTATCAAACTCTTAGAGGAAAACAAAGGCAGGACACTATGACATAAATCACAGGAAGATCCTTTTTGACACACCTCCTAGAGAAATGGAAATAAAAACAAAAATAAACAAATGGAACCCATTGAAACTTAAAAGCCTTTGCACAGCAAAGAATACCATAAACAAGACCAAAAGACAACCCTCAGAATGGGAGAAAATACTTGCAAATGAATCAACTGACAAAGGATTAATCTCCAAAATTTATAAGGCACTCATGCAGCTGAATATTGAAGAAACAAACAACCCAATCCAAAAATGGCAGAAGACCTAAATAGACATTTCTCCAAAGAAGATATGCAGACTTCCAACAAACACATGAAAGAACGCTCAACATCAATAATCATTAGAGAAATGCAAGTCAAAACTACCATGAGATATCATCTCACACCAGTCAGAATGGCCATCCTCAAAAAATCTATAAACAATAAATCCTGGAGAGGGTATGGAGAAAAGGGAACACTCTTGCACTGCTGGTAGGAATGTAAATTGATACAGCCACTATGAGAACAGCATGGAAGTTCCTTAAAAAACTAAAAATAAAACTACCATATGACCCAGCCATCCCACTACTTGACATATACCCTGAGAAAACCATAATTCAAAAAGAGACATGTACAACAATGTTCATTGCAGCACTATTTACAATAGCCAGGACATGGAAACAACCTAAGTGTCCAGCAACAGATGAACGGATAAAGAAGATGTGGCCCATATGTACAATGGAATATTACTCATCCATAAAAAGAAACGAAATTGATTTATTTGTAGTGAGGTGGATGGACCTAGAGTCTGTCATACAGAGTGAAGTAACTCAGAAAGAGAAAAACAAATACCATATGCTAACACATATATATGGAATCTAAGAAAAAAAAAAAGGGGTCATGAAAACCCTACGGGCAAGATGGTAATAAAGACACAGACCTACTAGAGAATGGACTTGAGGATATGGGGAGGGGGAAGGGTAAGCTGTGACAAAGGGAGAGAGTGGCATGGACATATATACACTACCAAACGTAAAATAGATAGCTTGTGGGAAGTAGCTGCATAGCACAGGGAGATCAGCTAGGTGGTTTTTGACCACCTAGAGGGGTGGGATAGGGAGCGTGGGAGGGAGGGAGTCAAAAGAGGGAAGAGATATGGGAACATATGTATATGTATAACTGATTCACTTTTTATAAAGCAGAAACTAACACACCATTGTAAAGCAATTATACTCCAATAAAGATGTTAAAAAAAAAAAAACAGAAACACATGGATGCTAAGCAATATGTTACTAAATAACCAGTGGATCTCTGAAGACATCAAAGAGGACAGCAAAAAATACCTAGAGAAAAATGACAATGAATACACGATGATCTAAAACATATAGGATGAAGCAAAAGCAGTACTAAGAGGGAAGTTTATAAAAATACAAACTTACCTCAAAAAAGAAGAAAAATCTCAAACAACGTAGCCTTATACCTAAAGCAGTTACAGCAAAAAGAACAAACAAAGCCCAATGTTAGAAGTAGGTAAGAAATCATAAAGATCAGATCAGAAATAAATGAAATAGAGACAACAAAATTAATAGCAAAGATCAATGAAACTAAAAGCTGGTTCTTTGAGAAGGTAAACAAAATGGATAAACCTTTAGCCTGACTCATCAAGAAAAAAGGGAGATGGCTCAAATCAAGAAAATTAGACATGAAATAGGAGAAGTTACAATGGACACCACAGAAATAAAAGATCATAAGACACTACTACACCAATAAAATGGACACCTAGAAGAAATGGACAAATTCTTAGAAAAGTACAACCTTCCAAGATTGAACCAGGAAGAAATAAATATGAACTGACCCATCACAGATACTGAAAAGAAACTGTGATTAAAAATCTTCCAGGGGGACTTCCCTTGCAGTCCAGTGGTTAAGATGCCATGCTTTCAGTTCAGGGGACAACGGGTTCAAACCCTGGGCAGGGAACTAAGATCCCAAATGCCTTGTGGCAAATAAATAAATAAATAAATATACAAACAAGTAAATACATACATAAAAAATAGCAAAATTTTAAAAAATCTTCCAAGATTAGACGGCTTTACAGTTGAATTCTATTAAACATGTAGAGAAGAATTAACACCTACCCTCCTCAAGCTCTTCAAAAAATTTCAGAGGAAGAAACACTCCCAAGCTCATTCTATGAGGCCACCATCACCCTGATACCAAACCCAGACAAAGGTATAACAAAAAAAGAAAATTACAGGTCATGTACATAGAAGCAAAAATCAACAGAATAGTAGAAACTGAATTCAACAACACATTAAAAGGATCATACACCATGATCAAATGGAAGTTATCCCAGGGATGCAAGAATTTTTCAATATACACAAATCAATCAGTGTGAAACACCACATGAACTGAAGAATAAAAACCATCTGATTATCCCAACAGATGCAGAAAATGTTTTTGACAAAATTCAACACCCATTTATGTTAAAAACCAGAAAGTGGGCATAGAGGGAACATACCTCAACATCATAAAGGCCATATATGACTAAACCACAGCAAACATCATTCTCGTGCAAATTTTTGTGTGATGTATTTTCATTTCACTTTCATTTATGTTGGGTATATATCTTTCTAAAGAATTCTAAGTCATATGGAAACTTTATGTTTATATTTAACTTTTTGAGGAAGTGGCAACATGTTTTCCAAAGTGGCTGAACCATTTTACATTACTGCCAGAAATACAGGATTGTCTCAAATTTTGCAAATTCTCACCATTTCTTTTTACTATCTATTAGATTATGGCTACCCCTGCAGGCCTGAAGTGCTATCTCATTGTGGTTCTGTTTTAAAATTTCTCTTAGGGCTAATGATGTTGAGCATCTATTAATGTGCTTATTGACCATTTGTAAGTCTTCTGTGGAGAAAAATCTATTCAGATCTTTTGCATACTTTTTAATTGAATCATTTATATTTTTGGTTTTGAGTTGTAAGTGTTCTTTATATATTCTAGATAAACTCCCTTACCAGACATATGATTTTTTAATATTTTATCCCATTCTTTGAGTTGTCTTTTCACTTTCTTGAAGGTATCATTTCTAGCACAGAAGTTTTAATTTTAATGTAATACAGATTTTCTATTTTTTCTACCATCACTTGTGCTTTTAGTATCATTAGTGCCTAACCCAAGTTCACAAAGATTTACTCCTATGCTTTTCTTTAAGTGTTTTATAATTTCAGCTCCTACATTTAAGTCTGTAATTCAATGTGAGTTAATTTTTGGGTATGGTGTGAGGTAGAGGTCCAACCTCCTTCTTTTACATGTAGACATCCAGTTGTTCTGCTACCATTTATTAAAGACTATTTTTCTGCATTGAACTGTCTGGGATCCTTATTGAAATGAGGATTATTGATCATAAATGTAAAGGTTTACTTCCGGATTCATAATTCTATTCCATCAATCTACATATCTATCTTTATGCCAGTACCACCCAGTATTGTTTATTCTAGTAATAAGTTTAAAAATCAGGAAGTGTGTGCTCTCCAACTTTGTTTTTTTCAAGATTGTTTTGACTATTTCAGAACGCTTACATTTTCATATTAAGTTAAGATCACCTTGCCCATTCCTGAAAAGAACTGTCAGCTGGAGGTTTGATATGGAATCTAACAATATTAAGTCTTCTGATCAATAATCTTTAGATGTCTTTTTATTTATTTAGATATTCTTTCATTTCTTCCAATAATATTATGTAGTTTTCAGTGTATATGTAGTCTTGTGCTATTTTTCCTTAAATTTTTACCAAATTATTTTGTTCTATTTTATGCTATTGTAAGTAGAATTGTTAGTTTCTTTTTCAGAATGGTCATTGCTAGTGTATAGAAATATAATTGAATTTTTGTATATTGATCTTGAATTTTTTAATCTTGCTAAACTCATTTGTTATTTCTAATAGATTTTTGTTGGAGCCCTCAAGTTTTTCTAAATATGTAAGATATGTGTATTTCCAAAAAATATTAGTTTTATTTCTTCATTTTTCTAAAGTGGATGACTTTTATTTGTTTTTCTTGCCTATTTGCCCTGACTAGAACTTTCAGTACAGTGTTAAATAGAAGTGGAAAGAGCAAATATCCTTATGTTTTTCCTTGTCTTATAGAAAAAACATTCAGTGTTTCAACATTAAGTGAGACAGTAGCTTTGATTTTTCAATTAAATCCTTTATCAGATTGAAGGAGTTCCCTTCTATTCCTAGCTTATTGAGTGTTTTTATCATAAAAGAGTGTTAGATGTGACAAATACATCTTCTGTATCTACTGACACAATCAAGTGTTTTTTGTACTATAATCTATTATTATGCTGCATTACATTAATTGAATTTCATATGCTAAAACAATCTGGCATTCCTGGGATAAGTCATACTTGGTTATTTTATATAATTATATATATATATATATATATATGTATATGTATATGTGTGTGTGTGTGTGTGTATTGCTGGGCACACAATGCTAGTATTTTGTTAAGATTTTTGTGTCTTTATTTAAAAAAAAAGATATTGGTCTATAGTTTTGTTTTGATACTTTTCTGTGGTTTTAATAAAAAGTGTATTCTTAGCCTCATTGAATGGAAAGTGCTATCTCAATTTTTGGAAGAGTTTGTGAAGGATTGGTATTAATTCTTTTTTGAATGTTTGCTGTAATTCACCAGTAGAGCCATCTGTGCCTGGAATTTTCTTTGTAGGAAGTTTTTATTTGTTTGTTTAATTGAAGTATAATTGACTTACAATATTGTGTTAGTTTCAGATGTACCAATAGTGATTAGATATTTTTATACATTAAAAGGGGAAGGTGGGGCAAATTAAGAGATTAGGATTGACATATATATACTACCATGTGTAAAATAGATAGCTAGTGGGAACCTGCTGTATAACACAGGTAGCTCAGCCTGGTGTTCTGTGATAACCTAGATGGGTGGGATGGCAGGGTGGGAGGGAGGTCCAAGAGGAAGGGGATATATGTATATGCATAGCTGATTCACTTCATTGCACAGCAGAAACTAACACAACATTGTAAAGCAACTATAATTCAATAATAAAAAGATCATCTTGCTAAGCCTAGTTACCATCTGTCACCATACAAAGTTATTGCAATGCCATTAACCACATTCGCTATGCTGTAGGAAGCATTTAGATTATTGATTCAATCTCCTATGTTATAGCTCTAGAGGTCAAAAGTCTGAAATGGATATCACAGACTGTGTTCCTTCTGAAACCTCTAGAGAAAAATCAGGTTCCTTGCTTTCTCCAGGTTCTAGGTGCTGTCTGAATTCTATGGCCAATGGCCCCTTCCACTAACTTCACAATCTATCACTCCAACTTTTGCTTCTGCCGTCACACACCTTCTCTCACTCTAACCCTCCTGCATTCCTTTTATAAGGACCTTTCAGATTACATTGAGAACACCCAGATAATACAGGATAATCTTTCCGTCTTAAGGTCTTTAATTTACTCACATCTGCAAAGTCTGTTTGCCATTTAAGATAACATATTTTCAAGTTCTGGGGATTAGGACTTAGACATCATTGGGGGTTATTATTCTGTCTACTGCAACCCTTATGTAATTCTCTCTTCCTCTTTTTTTATTCACTATTGTTGTTATACCTGTTATATCTACATACATTATAAACTCAACAATACATTGTTGTAATAATTAATTTAGTTCATCTTAAGTTTTTAGAAATCTGGAATGCAAAAGGAGAACAAGTATGTATTTATGGATTTTGTTATATTCACCTTTTTATTTATCATTTTTGTTGTCTCCATTGTTTCCTGTGGAATCACAAAACTATTTGACGTTATTTCCTTCTTCCAATATATTTTTGCCCTCATCTACCTTCTTTATCAAGTTACTGTTAAATGTATTACATTCCTATATGATACAGAACCATTAATGTAATTAAATATATGTTGTCTTATGTAATTGCTTATTAAATAAAGACAATAAAGGAGATGAAATATGCATTAAACTGTTTTTTATATGTCCCTACATAATTAACTTTATTTTTTGTGTGAAGTTAAACTACTTTCTGATGTCAATTGATTTCAATCAGAACTTCATTTAATATTTCTTACTATGTATTTTCCAGGAAAATACGCACCTTATTTGGCCTATCGTTGTTTTCTATCTCTTTGAATATGTCATCCTACTGTCTTATGGTTTCCACTGTTTCTGATAGGAAGCTAGCTGTTATTATTATTGGGTTTTTCTTGTATAGAAGTGTTTTCCCCCTACCTTGATGCTATTAAGATTTATTTTTCTTTCAGCATTGTTACTGTGATGTGCTGTTTGTGTATCACTTTGAATTCATCCTATTTGGAGTTCTTTGAATTTCTGGGCTGTATAGTTTAATATTTTTTCATCAAATATGAGAAGTTTTGCCATTATTTTTTCAAGTATTTTTTTCATGTTTCTCCTCTCTTTCTGGCACTTCCATTAAGGGTATGTTGCTTAATGATATCTCATATTTCGCTGAGGCCCTTTCAGTTTTCTTCTTTTTTCTTTTTTCTCTTTGTTCTTTAGATTTAGATTCAGATAATCATTTGTCTTCAAGTTTGCTAATGCACTCTTCTGCCAACACAAATTTACTGTTGGGCCTCTCTGAATATTTTTTACTGTCTTTTAAAAGTCCAATGTTTCCATTTTTTAATAATTTCTATTTCTTTAATACTATTTTAACTTAATGAGATATGGATATCATACCTCCTTTACATCTGTAATCATAATTTCCTTTCATTATTTGATAATATTTATAATAGATGATTAGAATTTTTTCCCACTAAATCTAATATCTGGTTTCTGTCAAAGGCCATGTGTGTTGCCTGCCTTTATTGTTGTATATGGGTCAGGCTTTTATGTTTCATTGTATGTGTCATAATTTTGTAAGATATTTTAGATACTAATTTGTAGCAACTCTGAATATTGACAACCACCACCACTATATATCCAATCCACAGGGGTTGTTTTTGTGGTTTATAGTGAGCTTGTTTTCTTGTTTATTTGCCTTGATACTTTGCTGGACTATTTTAGTGGAATGTATTTACCCCACAGTGTGCAGCCTTTGATGTTGTTCCTCAGAAGTTTTAACCTTGGACATGTATTCAGACACCTTTTCCCTTCCCTTTCCAAGGATGTTAGCTGTTTTAGCTGGACTTTGGATGTTTTTTTCTTTGATGTCTCTAATACATTGCTAACTGATCTGCCTTTTTTCAGCTTTATTTAGATATTGTTGACATATAACATAGTGTAAGGTAAAGAGGAACAAAGTGTTGGTTTGACACTTACATACTGCAAAATGATGACCACCATAGTGTTAGCTAACACCTCCAATACTTCACATAATTACATTTCTTTTTTGTGGTAAGAACACTTAAGATTTACTCTCTCAGCAACGTTCAAGTATATCATAAAGTACTAGAAACAATAATCACCATACTATACATTAGATGCCCAGAACTTATTCATCATAGCATAGAAATTTGTAGGCTTTGACCAGCATCTCCCCATTTCCCCCACCCCTCAGCCCCTGGTAACCATGATTCTACCACCATTCTACACTCTATTGCTATGAGGTTAGGTTTTTTAGATTCCATGTATGTGATAACATAGGATATTTGTCTTTATCTTACTTATTTTACTTAATACAATACCTTCAAGATTCATCAACATTTTCCCAAATGACAGGATTTCCCTCTTTCTCATGGCTGAATAATATTCCATTACATATATGTGTGTATATATATATATGTATATATTATATACATATACATATATATCATCCATTTATCTATTCACAGACATTTAGGTTGTTTTCATATCATGGCTATTGTGAATAATGCTGCAACAAGTATGAGATTGCCGATAACCCTCTTATACTGTTGGTGGGAATGTAAATTGATAGAGTCACTATGGAGAAGAGTAGGGAGGCTCCTTAAACACTAAAAATAGAATTACCATATGACACAGCAATCCCACTACTGGACATATACCCAGAGAAAGCCATACTTCAAAAAGACACATGCACCCCAATGTTCATTGCAGCACTATTTACAATAGTCAGGTCATGGAAGCAACCTAAATGCCCATCGACCAATGAATGGATAAAGAAGTTGTGGTACATATATACAATGGAATATCACTCAACCATAAAAAGGAATGAAACAGGGTCATTTGTAGAGATATCGGTGGACTTAGAGACTGTCATACAGAGTGAAGTGAGTCAGAAAGAAAAACAAATATCATATATTAACATTTATATGTGGAATCTAGAAAAATGGAACAGATGAACCATTTTGCAAGGCAGAAATAGAGACTCAGATGTAGAGAAAAAACATATGGACACCAAGGAGGGTGGGAGGGTGGGATGAATTGGGAGATTGGGATTGACATATATACATTAATATGTATAAATAGATAACTAATGAGAACTTGCTGTATAGTGCAGGGAACTCCACTTCACTGTACAGTAGACACTAACGCAACATTGTAAAAAGACTATACCCCAATTAAAGAAAAAGATTCATCAATGTTTTGCCAAATGACAGGATTACCCTCTTCCTCAGGGCTGAATAATGTTCTATTACATATATGAATATATGTATATTATATATATATGTATATGTATATATATAATATACATATACATATATATATATATATATATATATATATATATATACACACATATATGTCATCCATTTATCTATTGACAGACATTTAGGTCATTTCCAGACCATAGCTACTGTGAATAATGCTGCAACAGATATGAGATTGCAGATATCTCTTCAAGATCCTGCTTTCATTTCCTTTGGGTATATATATATGTATATATTTATTTATTTATTTATAAAGTGGGATTACTGTATCATATGGTAGTTCTTTTTTTTTTTTTTTTTTGATTGGGATATAGTTGCTCTACAATGTTGTGTCAGTTTCTGCTGTACAATGCAGAGAACCAACTTTATGTATAAATATATCCCCTCCCACTTGGACCTCCCTTCCACCCGCACCTATCCCACTCATCTAGGTGCTCACAGAGTACTGAGCTGAGCCTCCTGCACTACATTGCATGTTCCCACTAGCTATCTGTTTTACACACAGTAGTGTGTATATATATATATATATATATATATATATATATATATGTATATATATATCAGTCACAATCTCCCAGTTCATTCCATCTGCCTTCACCCCCCCATGTCAACATGTATGTTCTCTATGTCTGCATCTCTATTCCTGCCCTGCAAATAGGTTCAGATGTACCATTTTTCTACATTCCACATATATGTGTTAATGTACAATATTTGTTTTTCTCTTTCTGACTTACTTCACTCTGTATGACAGACTCTAGGTCAAACCACGTCTATACAAATGACCTAGTTCCATTCCATTTAATGGTTGAGTAATATTCTGTTGTATATATGTATCACATTTTCTTTATCCATTCATCTGTCAATGGACATTTAGTTTGCTTCTATGTCCTAGCTATTGTAAATAGTGCTGCAATGAATATTAGGGTGCATGTGTTGTTTTGAAGTATGGTTTTCTCAGGGTATATACTCAGTAGTGGGATTGCTGGGTTATATGGTAGTTCTATTTTTAGCTTTCTAAGCAACCTCCATACTGTTCTCCATAGTGGCTGTATCAGTTTACATTCCCACCAACAGTGCAAGAGGGTTCCCTTTTCTCCACACCCTCTCCAGCATTTATTTTTGGTAGATTTCTTGTTGATGGCCATTCTGAACAGTGTGAGGAGATAACGCATTGTAGTTTTGATTTTCATGTCTCTAATATTTAGTGACATTGAGGATTTTTTCATGTGCTCCTTAGCCATCTGTATATCTTCTTGGAGAAATGTCTATTTAGGACTTCCACCCATTTTTTTATTGGTTTTTTTTTTTTTAATATTGAGCTACATGAGCTGTTTGTATATTTTGAGGATGAATCCCTTTTCAGTTTCTTTGTTTGCAAATATTTTCTCCCATTCTGAGGATTGTATGGTTTTTTTGCTGTGCAAAACCTGTTAAGTTTAATTAGGTACCAATTTTTTATTTTTGTTTTTATTTTCACTACTCTAGGAGGTGGGTCAAAAAAGATTTTGCTGAGATTTATGTCAAAGTGCTTTCTTCCTGTGTTTTCCTCTAAGAGGTTTATAGTGTCTGGTCTTACATTTGGGTCTTTAATCCATTTTGAGTTTATTTTTGTGCATGGTGTTAATGAGTGTTCTAATTTCATTTTTTTAAATTACATATAGCTGTCCAGTTTTCGCATGACCACTTACTAAAGAGACTGTCTCTGCTCCATTGTATATTCTTGCCTCTTTTGTCATAGGTTAGGTGACCATAGATTTGTGGGTTTATGGCTGGGCTTTGGATCCTGTTCCATTGATCTATATTTTTGCTTTTGTACCAGTACCATATTGTCTTGTAGCTTTGTAATATTGTCTGAAGTCAGAAAGCATGATTCCTCTGGTTCTGTATTTCTTTCTCAAGACTGCCTTGGCTATTCAGGGTCTTTTGTGTTTCCACACAAATTCTAAAAATTTTTGTTCTAATTCTGTGAAGAACACGATTGGTAATTTGATAGAGATTGCATTGAATCTTTAGATTGCTTTGGATAATATAGTCTTTTTCATAATATTTATTCTTCCAATCCAAGAACATAGTATATCTCTTCATGTGTTTTTGTCATCTTTGATTTCTTTCATCAGTTGTCTCATAGTTTTCTAAGTACAGGTCTTTTACCTCCTTATGTAGGTTTATACTTAGGGATTTTATTCTTTTCTTTGCAATGGTAAATGAGATTGTTTCCTAAATTTCCCTTTCTATATTTTGTTGTTAGTATATAGGAATGCAAGAGAGTTCTGTGCATTAATTTTGTATCCTGCAACTTTACCAAATTCATTTATTACCTCTAGTATTTTTCTGATGGCATCTTTAGCATTTTCTATGTATAGTATCATGTCATCTGCAAACAGAGACAGTTTTACTTCTTCTCTTTCAATTTGGATTCCTTTTATTTCTTTTTCTTCTCTGATTGCAGTGGCTAGGACTTCCAAAACTAAGTTGAATAATAGTGGCAAGTGTGGATATCCTTGCCTTGTTCCTGGTCTTAGAGGAAATGCTTTCAGTTTTTCATCATTAAGAATGAAGTTTGCTATGGATTTGTCATATATGGCTGTTATTTTGTTAAGTTAGGTTCCCTCTATGCCAACTTCCGGGAGAGTATTTATTTACTTATTTTTAATCATAATTAGGTATTGAATTTTGTCAAAAGCTTTTTCTGCATCTATTGAGATTATCATATGGCTTTTATTCTTTAATTGCTAATATGGTGTACTGCATTGATTGAGTTGCATATAGTGTATAATCCTTTCACCCCTGGGATAAATCCCACTTGATCACGGTTTATGATACTTTTAATGTGTTGTTGGATTCCGTTTGCTAGTATTTTGTTGAGTATTTTTGTGTCTATGTTCATCAGTGATATTGGCCTGTAATTTTCTTTTTTTGTTATATCATTGTCTGATTTTGGTATCAGGGTGATGGTAGCCTCATAGAATGAGCTTGGGAGTGTTCCTTTGTCTGCATTTTTGGAAGAGTTTGAGAAGGATGGGTGTTAGCTTTCCTGGACTTTAGCCCCCCCTCTCCCTCCACCCAATCAAAGCCTCTTCTGGAACATGGGTAATTCAATTTTAATTTTTGGAGAAAACACCATACTATTTGACACAGTAACTGCAGCAATTTACATTCCCACCAATTGTGCACATGGGTTCTTTTTTCTCCACATGCCTACAAGCATTTTTTATTTCTTGTCTTTTTGATGATACATTCTCTAATGGGTGTAAGGTGATATCTCACTGTGGTTTTGATCTGCATTGCCCTGATGATTAGTAATGTCGACCACCTTTTCATGTACCTGTTGGTCACTTGTATGTCTTCTTTGAAAAACCACCTATGCAGTTACTCTTCCCATTTTTTAATCTTGTACTTTGTTTTGTTGTTATTGAGTTGAAAAAGTTTTTAATATAGTTTAGATATTTAACCCTTATAAAATACAAGATTTGCAAATATTTTCTCCCATTTCATAGGCTATTTTTTCATTTGTTGATTATTTCTCTTACTGTGAAGAAACTTTTTAGTTTGATGTAATCACACTTGTCTATTTTTGCTTTTGCTGCTTGTGCTTTTTGTGTCATATCCAAAAAGTCATTGCCAAGACCAATGTTTCCCTATGTTTTTTTCCAGTAGTTTTATGTTTTCAGTTCTTATATTTAAGCATTTAATGCATTTCTAGTTATTTTTGTGAGAAGTGTAATATAAGGGTCCAATTTCTTTCTTCTGCACATGGTTATTCAATTTTCCCAAGACCATTTATAGAAGAGGTTGTCTTTTTTCCTTTGAGTATTCTTGGCTTCCTTGTCAAATATTAGTTGACTACATATGCAAGGGTCTACTTCTGGACTCTCTCTTTTGTTCCATTTGTCTAAGTTTCTATTTTTATGACAGTACTGTACTCTTTTGAATACTGTAGCTTTGTAGTATTGTTTGAAATCAGGATGTGTGATGCCTCCAGCTTTGTTCTTCTTTCTCAGTATTGCTTTGACTACCTGGGGTCTTTTGTGATACCATACAAATGTCAGGTTTATTTTTTCTTTTTCTGTGAAAAATGCCACCGGAATTTTGATAGAAATTACATTGAATCTGTAGATCACTTTGGATAGTATGGGCATTTAAGCAGTATTAATTGTTCCCATCCATGAACATAAGATATCTTTTCATTTGTTCATGTCTTCTTCAATCCATCACTGTCATGTAGTTTTCATTGTACAGATATTTCACTCTCTTGGTTACATTTCTAAGATTTTATTGTTTTTGATATTGTTGTGAATGGGAGTGTTTTCATTTATTTTGTGTGTGGTTTGTTGTTATTGTATGAAAATGTAACTGATTTCTGTATGTTGATTTTGTATCCTGCATCTTTATGAAGTTATTTATAGTTCTAAGAGTTTTTGATGGTTCTTACAGTTTTCTACATATGAGATCCTATATTTGCAAACAAAGATAATTTTACTTTTTCCTTTCTAATTTGGATTCCTTCTATTTTTTTATTTTTTCTAGCCTAATTCCTCTGGCTAGATCTTCCTCTATTATGTTGAATAGGAGTGGTGAGAGTGGGTACTCTTGTCTTTTTCCTATTCATAGAGGAAAATCTTTTAACCTTCACCACTAAATATGCTGTTTGCTGAGGGGTTTTATTATAATTGATGTTGTATTTTGTCAAAATTTTTATTCTGCATCTACTCAGATGATCCTATGGTTTTGTTTCATTCTATAAATGTGTCCATAACATTAGCTGACGTGTATGTTGAAACATCTCTGTATCCCAGGGGTAAATCCTACCTGACTGTGTGGTATGATCCTTTTAATATGCTTCTAATTCAATTTGTTAATATTTTGCTGAGAATTTTTGCATTTCTATTATCAAAAGGAAATAATAGTGTACTTTTTTGTGGTGTCCTTATATGGCTTTGGCATCAGGCTTCATAAAATGGATTTGGGAGTGTTCCCTTCTCTTTAATTTTTGGACAAATTTAGGATTGGTGTTAACTCTTCTTTAAATGTTAGTAGAATTCACCAATGGAACCATCTAGTCCTGGGATTTTCTGTGTTGGGGGGTTTTGATTACTGACTCAATATCTTTATTCATAATTGATCTTTTCAGATTTTCTATTTCTTCATGATTCAACCTTGGTAGATGGTATATGCCTAGGAATTTACCAATTTCTTTTAAGTTATCCAATTTGTTGGTGTATAATTGTTTATAGTAGTCTCATAATAATCCCTTTGATTTTTGTAGTTACAGTTGTAAGGTCTCCTCTTTCTCTTCTGATTTTATTTCTCTTCTCTTTTTTCTTAGTCTAACTTAACTTATGCTGATTTTGTTTATATTTTCAAAAAATTGTCTCTTCATTTTATTAATATTTTCATTTTCTTTTCCTATTCTCTATTTCTTTTATTTCCATTCTTATTTTTGTCATTACCTTTCTTCTGTTTACTTGGACTTAGTTTATTCATATTTTTCTAGTTCCTTGTGGTATAAAGTTAGATTGTTTATTTGATATCTTTTTTTCTTAATGTAGGCATTTATTTCTATAAACTTCTCTCTTAGAACTGCTTTTGCAGGATCACAGAGGTTTTGAGATATTGTGTTTCCATTGTCAGTTGTTACAAGATATTTTTTGTTTTCCTTTTGGATTTCTTCTTTGAAATTGTTTGTTCAGGAATATGTTGTTTAATTTCCACATAATTGTGAATTATTTACCTTTCCTCCTGTTATTGATTTCTAGTCCCTACCATCGTGTTTGGAAAAAAATACTTGGTATGATTTTAATCTTCTTAAATGCAAAGACATTTTTGGTGACCTCTCATATGCTCTGTCCTGGGGAATGTTCATGTGAGCTTGAGAAAAATGCCTATTCTTCTGCCATTGGATGGAATGTTCTGTACATGTCTGTTAGATATATTTGGTCTAAAATATGGTGCAAGACAAATATTTTCTTGTTGATTTCTGTCATTATTTAAAGTAGGGCATTGAAGTCCACTACTGTCATTATATTGCTATCTATTTTGCCCTTCAGATATGTTAGTATTTTCTTAATATAAATATGTGCTTCAATATTGGTTGCATATCAATTTAAGAATATCTTCTTGATGAATTGACCCCATTATCATTATAAGGGGGTCATCATATAATGAACTTCTTTGTCTCTTATTACCATTTTTGGCTTAAAGTCTACTTTATTTTATGTATATATAGCTACCTCTGCTGTCTTTTCATTTTCACTTTTATGGAATACTAACAGATCTGCATTTATTGATATTGCACCCAGCTGTTCACCTCCTCTAATTGCTAGCTGATTTGTCTTGTTATTAATGATGCTCCAGTGCATAAATTGTTAGACGATCATAGAATTAAATTGGAGCTCCTTTTCTAGGTGGTTTTTGACTTTAGTGTTTGAGGCTTGCTCTGACTCCAGAAGGACTCTTTTTAGCTGCCTCTACCTCTAGTTTGTATGCTAAACTTCTGGCTGGTGTATCTTGTTGCTTTCATGGAGCTAATAGTATTAATTGTATACTGCTAAAATGTCCATTGTTTCTAGAAGTGCCCTTAGACTTGAAATTCTTCATTCTCAGTTCCAAATAAAGTCAGTCTCCTTGTAGAGCTAGTTATTCTTAAGGCTTGAATATCTGCTGGGCCTAAATAGTGCACTAATGTTCTGAACCTGGAAAGGGGGAATATTGTCTTCTGCTCTTAGATTGTCTCCCTGCTCTATGAGTGAGCTATCAGGCAATAGCAGTAGTTGTGGTCTTCTTTTATTTTGGAGGTGGGGTGGGGATGTGTGGTCAGCATACATTTATTGAGGATTTTTTAACATCTTTATTGGAGTATAATTGCTTTACAATTGTGTGTTAGTGTCTGCTTTATAACAAAGTGAATCAGTTATACAAATACATATGTTCCCATATCTCTTCCCTCTTGCATCTGCCCCCCTCCCACCCTTCCTATCCCACCCCATAGGTGGTCACAAAGCACCAAGCTGATCTCCCTGTGCTATGTGGCTGCTTCCGACTAGCTATTTTACGTTTGGTAGTGCATATATGTCCATGCCACTCTCTCACTTTGTCCCAGCTTACCCTTCCCCCTCCCCATATCCACAAGTCCATTCTCTAGTAGGTCTGTGTCTTTATTCCTGTCTTGTCCCTATGTTCTTCATGACCTTTTTTTCTTTTTGATTCCATATATATGTGTTAGCATATGGTATTTGTTTTTCTCTTTCTGACTTACTTCACTCTGTATGACAGACTCTACGTCGATCCACCTCACTACAAATAACTCAGTTTCATTTCTTTTTATGGCTGAGTAATATTCCATTGTATATATGTGTCAAATCTTCTTTATCCATTCATCTGTTAATAGACACTTAGGTTGCTTCCATATCCTGGCTATTGTAAATAGAGCTGCAATGAACATTTTGGTACATGACTCTTTTTGAATTATGGTTTTCTCAGGGTATATGCCCAGTAGTGGGATTGCTGGGTAGTATGGTAGTTCTATTTTTAGTTTTTTAAGGAATCTCCATATTGTTCTCCATAGTGGTTGTATCAATTTACATTCCCACCAACAGTGCAAGTGGGTTCCCTTTCTGCACACCCTCTCCAGCATTTATTGCTTGTATATTTTTTTGATGATGGCCATCCTTACCGGTGTGAGATGATATCTCATTGTAGTTTTGATTTGCATTTCTCTAATGATTAATGATGTTGAGCATTCTTTCATGTGTTTGTTGGCAATCTGTATATCTTCTTTGGAGAAATGTTTATTTAGGCCTTCTGGCCATTTTTGGATTGGGTTTTTTGTTTTTTTGATATTGAGCTGCATGTGCTTCTTGTAAATTTTGGAGATTAATCCTTTGTCAGTTTCTTCATTTGCAAATATTTTCTCCCAATCGGGTCTTCTTGAATTGCCTTTCTCAGTGTAAAACCTCTGCCATTTCAGCAAGCTAGGGTGAAGGTAATCAGGGCTCAGTGTTCTTGGATTGTGCACCTGGCATAGAGCTTTTTCCTTATGAGTTTATAGCTGGATAAAAAAAAAGATGCCCAGATCTCTCAGTCGCTCTTGCTTAGAGTAGAGCTTCTCCAATACAAAGCTGAGAGGAATGAGAAATACTGGGATTCTGACCTTCTTGAAGGAAGAATCTATAGTCCCTTACTGGAAACTGAGAGGAGAGGGAGTCCCATTCTCTTTTCTCTCTTATTTTCTGCCTATAGTGGGGCTTCCAACATGCTGAGCTACAGATGGGCCAAGAGTGAGTTATGCCTCCCCAAATTCAGTTTATCCTGGTTTTTACCAAAATTTAATGTATTTTCTTCATTAAATATTTATCAATTTTCTGTATGCTATTACAGTAAATTCCAGAGATCTTAAATAGCTGTTTACTTTATAATCTGTTTTTTGCTGAGGAGTGGGTTTGTGATCCTCCTCATGCTATCATTCTGCAATTGTCTTTTCCTAAACAATGTAATTTTAAATAAAAATCATATGTTATAATACCAAATCCTTCAAAATTGCTTTAAAAAAACAATTATTTTTATTAACTTGTCCCTGGATAATATAGACATTTTTCTGAATAGTATGTAGTTTCTTGGGAAAAATTTAAATGTGGTAATTTAATGAGTGTATTGCAAAGTTCTCATAATTCATTTCAAAAAGTAAATTGATTATTATTCAAGGTATACTCTGTTGCTCACCAGCTTTCATTTGACTTCAGTGTTTAACCATGGGACAACCCAACAACTGGTTGGATGCCTGTGGTTTTAAGGTCAGAATATTTCTTCCATGATCCCCTCCCCTCTATCTGCCTTGGTTCAATGGTTGTGGATGTGGTTCTGTCATTTTGTAACTATAGCTCCTATCAGATTCCTAGTGCCAGTTCTTACATGACTCTGGTAATAGTTTTTCTACTTACCTTGAGAGAGCTTTTCACCATTGCTGGTCTGTAGCTTCTCATCATCCCTTGTTGGTTCAACTATAAATATTCCCTTATTTAAACTTACTTCAAAATGTCAGCTAAGTATGGCATTTATTCCTGGTGGGACAGTGACTTGTTTTCTTGGTTCTGGGTCAGAGAAAAGAATGTTAACTTCAAGAAAAGAACATGTGAATACAAATCAGGCTCCTATTTTAAATAATTTCCTGACAGTGTACATTTACTGTCTATTCATAGTCTGCTGGCTACTTTGCAGGACGCAGAATCAGTCATTGTTCTTAGTTGCTGCTACTGACATTGATATAGACATAATTAAACAGAAAAAAAATGAATTTATCCAAAGGGTGTTACATAACTCATTGAAACTCCAGGAAGCCTAGAGAACTGGGACTGGAAAATTGAGGAGGAACAAGGGACATGGTCAAAATCAGAAACACTAGTCCAGTGAGAAAACTGTTGCAATTGCCACAGAGAATAGGCACCCTGGGATACAGTGCCTCCATTGTTGATGCTGAAAACTGGGCACTGTCCTTCGCTGCCTCTTGACCTCGAGGGTTTTCCCCTGCTACTAATGCTGTACACTGGCGTAATGAGTTCTTTCTTTGTCCTTTCCTCTCAATTCCAAGTCCAGAGTTGGTGAGTTGGATTGACAGAAACAATATTCCATCCCATGCCCTGAGAAAACTATCTGGCATTTTCAGCTTCCACTAATACTCACCAGTTAAGGAATTGCCCATCCATGAAAAGGGGAATGAATGTTTGTCATAGAGAACATGCTAAATACCCATTGCTGTGTGCCTATTTTTCTGACAGGCGGTTGTTACTTTTGGCTGTCCAGTTCATGCAGTTATACTTCAAAAACAAAAACAGAATGAAACAACTCCACCTTAATGTACTACACCATCCTTCGTGAAAATAAAATGTATTTTCACCTTCCTCCAAAGAAGAGGAACTCAACATTTCATCAGTTACTGCATCCAGCCAGAGCACCAATATCTCTGGAGAAATGCATACTACTCCTTTTCTTCTGACTTCAACATGCCTTGATATTTTGTAACTACAGAATTCTCACCACAAATATGCCCTATAGAAAATAGTAAGAGGAATGAAACTGAAAGGAAATGAAAGAAGGAATAAAACAAAGGACTTTGTTTTTCATCTCTTTGGGATTCTTTACTTACTGAAGTGGCTGTAGTGCCTAAAACTTTTCTTCAATTCATGAAAATTGTGCTGCACCTGTCTATTGTCCAAGTCTGTAGATTTCTCCCTTTAATTTAAACGAAGATGGTTCTGTCATCTGAATATCCATCAATGTGCCATTGGATCTAGTTTCAGTTAACTAAGCAAATAATCACAAAAGCTCCAGGCAGCTTCAATTATTGTACCAATGAATAATCTTTGATAACCTTGTTAAACTTTGTGATGAATGCAGAGTTTATGCTGCTGCTTTCTGGAGCTTTGTGTGCTGGTAAAGGAGAGTTTGAAATAACCTGAAGAGTGTTCAAGATCAAATCCAAGTGATTGGATTCTCTTATGATACCTGAAATTATAGAATTAGGATAGCTGGAATAAAAAAAAAAAAAAAAACCTAAAAATGATCATCAGTTTGCATTATCTCTGCTTGAGATCAATTATACAGTTACCTAAATTTATAATTGTTCTTTGGAAAGTGAAATGTTTGAAGTGCTCATGTCATGGTCCAGCTTGCTTTCAACAGCAATTAACTAGTATGCATAATGTAAAGATACTTTTAAAGATATGGCATATAGTATCCATGTGTTCTCTTTCCTTTTTTTCTCAGGCCAGCAATGAGAATCAAGTAGAATATCTTTCTCCGTAGTAATTTCTTATGTGTTGATAACAGTTTAGCAGCAGATCCCTCCTTGACTCAGTAAAATTGGGCTTACATATTAAGTCATGATTTTTTGCTTTGTGTCGTCATTTCCCCAGAGGTTTGAAGTCAGCAACAATATAATTTTGCAGTTCAGAGCAGAAGACTCCTGATTATCAGCAGAAGCTCCATGATCTGTCTTGAATTCTCTGTTTCTCAGCTCCTTCACTAAATCATCTTACTCCTCCATTGTGACCTTATTCAGATATTCCAATATATTCAACACTTTCTTCTGTGTCAACATAGTGCTTAGTGGTACCACATGCTGGTTGTGATTAACAATGCACTGAAAAAAGTTAATTTTCTGATTTTTTTCAAAATTATTATACCATATATAAATAACATGTTGAAATTTTCCAGCACCAACCACATTTTATAATTATTATTTATTTTCTCATGGAAAGAAGCAACTCACATGCACAATAGATGAGAATATGTACATAGTCATGGTTATGTCTTTTATGTAGTCACACTTTACTACTTCTAAATTTTCTTCTAATGTATGATTATTTCCTGCCTCTTAGGCTCACCTATTTTCTTCACAGGTGTTTATACTTCCTTAGAATGCCTTTAAAATTTACTTAGGGTAAAATGATAGGAAAAATACACAACATATTTTTAAAAATGCAAGCATAAGACAAAAACCTATAGAAAAAATTGCTTAGATAAGACTACATCATATTCTATATCTTTTCACATTGATACTCATGCAACTCAAATGTTTTTACTGACACCTACATGTAGGTTTGTCTACCAAGTTTTCAATTTAGATAGTCAATATTGTTCAGATTTACTTGAAAGATATTCCAACATATATTCAGATGAACAGAATTCAGAATATCAAGTAATATTTTTGTTTATTCCATTGCATGCTAAACATAGACAGAATTATTTCCCCAAATACCAGTTGAGTTTTTCATTTCAGCCCTGTCTAGAAAATTAACTGCTCACTTAATTAATTAAGTGATCACTCCCCATACCAGTTAAGATTCCTTGTTTCATGCAGAAGAACAAACTGGGTAATTTAAGCAGAATATTTGTGAAGAGGATAACGTGTAATACACAAAAAATTAGGAAGTCTAGAGAATCAGGTCAGAAAAATGGCCAGGAAGTGGGGAAACTATGTAGTTGCTAGCAACAGTCTAAGTGTCACATCAAATATCAGCTCTGTGATAACAGTTCTACTGCTGCTGCAGCTGTTGAACACCATACAGACCAGCTTGTACTCCTGCCACTGTTGGCACCAAACACAATACTCTGTATACACTGTGCTGCTTCCACTGTTGCTGCTTCTATCCCTGGAACCTGGATAATGTTGCTACTATTGCTGTAATTGATGTTCCTTGGCCTCTACCTTAAATTTACTAAATCCCAATTCAAAGTCCAAGGTGGTGCAAGCTGATTGAAGGAGCAAGGTCACATACTGTCAATCTAGCTGCAAGAGAGGCTGAAGCTATCATACTTCTCTCAGAGAAAATAGGCTTTGTCTCTACTGATACTCAGAGGGCAAGAAGAAGTCAAATATGAGAAGAGTGATCATATTCTGGACAGCCAAAGATCAACTCATATTGATTACATGACTTATGAATTTTCTATTGTTTCAATGAGTTGAAGGAATTGACCTGTCAGTAAAAAGGAAATCAACAACCCTAAACATAAATTAATAGATCAGTGGGATAATAATGCTTATAATACCATTAGTGTTGGTTGAACTTGAGGTTGAAACTACCAATTCAGCATTTTATGGGAGTACTTTAAATCCTCTTTTTAGTTATGGAGTTAGAAATTCCAAAATTCACCCTTATGAGTGAATCAGAGCAAGCATTTATGAAAATACTAACCTGGGTTAAATATATACTCTCTGGACATGAAAATAATGAGCCCATACGAGGCATGAGGTCTTGACCTTGCATTGGTCAAGTTCTCACCTGCTGAGTTAGCCATCTGTATAAGCACTATTATTCTCCTTTTCTTGCAAGATTATATAAAATTCCAATTGAAAACAGAATGGTTTTTTTTTCAGGCTGAAGCTAGATTTTATCAAAAGACACAAAGTTTCTATTTCTTAGCTCTATTGTTTTGCTATCTCAAGCTACTTATCACCCCTCTCTGATCCCATAGAACCCCACAAAAAACTAGCAATTTAAGATCCATTCACCCAGGAAAGGGCATGCAAACATGGCAGATGAGGCTTGAAGTATGGAAATTTCAATGGAAAAAATCCAGTGTACTAGGACATATACTCCATGGTAAAAATAAAAACAAAACACTCCTTTTTTTCCTCAGAAATTCTGGAGTTTGTGTAAAATATGAATGTATATATATAACTGCCATATATTAGTTTCTAGATCAGTTACACAATGTTTTGACTCCAAACAAATTTTATATATCTTCCCACAGCTGAACAAACTTTTCCATTTCTGTTTAAGTGCTGAGTCACTAATGCATGTTCTTCTTCTTTTCATAGTGAAGATATCCATAAAGTGACATCCATAAGCCTAAAATGACCACTTTCCTCCACTTGGCAGCTGGGTAAGCATTAATTCAATAAGACTACACTTCCAAAATTGTATTTGCCTTAAAAACCAAGATTCTCTGTTTTCTCCTACTTCATCTGTCCATATGACTTCTAAAAAATATGTAACTGGGTTCTTTATGTGTGAATATTGGATCTGGTAGATTTAACAAAAAGTAATGATGATAATGGACTGAGTTCCTCTAGTGTGCAAGAAAGACTGCTGTGTACTTTATACACATTACATCTGCTGACCTGAAACAAATAGACTGCCAGATATTTTTCCAGCGAAGATAGCTTATATAGGATCAGTAGAGAATTGTAATTTGGGATCTGTCACTATGGCAAGCCATGTGGTAGTTTCTTCACAGCAAGAGAAGGAGGATGCTTTTATAGGTAGAAAAAGAAAGTGAGGAGGGCTATTGTAAACAAAGACTCAATGGCTTTTGATTGGATGAGTCCTTGCCAGGAAAGAAAAAAACTCTTTCTTCCTCATGTTGGGCTCTCATGCCCCAACTCAATTCAACTGTTCCTATTTATTAATTTTTTACATGTATAATGCCCCAAATCGTTACCAGATTCACATACATACAGGGAGGAAAAGTGATTTTCTCAGTGTTACACAGTTTTTAAGTGGAAGAGCTAGGATTGAGTGCACTTTAGCCACATTTGAGGATCTAGAAGAATTATTTGAAAACTGATACATAAAGAGAAAAAAACAAGTGTGTATCCAGCTTTTCCAATGTGAACTGTACTTAAGTGCAACTAAATAATTGAGCACCAGAATTTCTCTTTAAGGAAGTATTAAAAACTGTAAATGAAAAATAGTAGAGTCAGAATATCACCACTTTTAAATCCAAGAGAAACAGAGATGCAGGAAACGGTTACCAATAACAGCTAAAAACCACAAAAAGGAGAGAAAGCTAGACTATATGTGTTTCCTGCTGGAATACACAGTACCACATTCCAGAATGTGATCAAGCTTCTAAGTCTAACAATAACAAGGGACAGAAGAGCATGTTAAATAACACCCCAGGGATGAAAACAGCCAAAACCATATTGTGGAAAACCACCTGAGTCAACAATAAATAAATTGTAAGAAATTGAGAAAGAGTGAGAACAAGAGTTAGAGAGAGCGAGAGGGTGGCGCGGGGAGAGACAGAAAATCAAATCTATAGATTAAAAGAAACTTACCAACAAATTGCAATATGTAGAACTTATCAGAACATTAATTATTAAAAATCCTTTAACAGTTATGAAATGGATATATTTATTTGAACTCTGTCTAAATATTTGGTGTTATTGAGATATTGTTTTCATGCATATTTTAGGCATAATAAAAAAGAATATTGCAGTTATGTTTTAAAAGTGTTATATTTTATGTATACATAATAAATATCCTTTAATAAAAGTATGTAATATTTTAGATTTGTTTGAATAATCCATGAGGAAAGGATAGATGGAGGTAGGGTCATAGATGAAAGAAGATTGAAATTGGGAGATTAAATAATGGGTTTCATCATACTATTTTTTCAAAATTTGTAAATACTGAATTTCTATAATTAAAAAAACCTACAAGTATAGATTTTTTAAATATAAAATAAAATGAGGAACTCATGAGTCTTTTTTGACTCCATGCAATTAATATCAAGCACCCAATTTTCTTTCTTTCAAATTCTTGGTTCCCTGTGAGTGTCAATGGAACATTAAATTATATTTGTGCAATGAAGATGGCTTCTTTAGATTTTAGAAGACTCTTACAAGATGTGCCAGTTGTGTTTGTTGATAGTACCACACCTGCTCTTCTAAGCCTGTCATTCAAGTACAATGGCATAGAGCCCAACAATGCCATTTACCAGATGCCCTTGCCAGCATTTTTCTATTTCAATTTTGTATTAGGAGGCACTCAAGTAAAATGTGATAGATTGAAGAGAAGAAAAAAATCATATTACTTGTAGCACAAAATCATATTCTCATGTACTGAAAGCACATACAAGCATATGCATGACCATTGATTGGCAGAGAGAAGCAGTAGGTTTTGCCTACTTTCAGGCTTCCTCTTAAGAAACATCAAGTTTGATATGGAAACAACTGAGAACTTTTGTGGCAGCTTCCCTGAAATTCCTTCGCGGACAGCGATAACACCAAGTTGGGATTCCGGTATGGTCTATTATTTTATCTATGTGTTGGTTTGTGAAAATCATTGAGCTGTATACTACGATACTTACCCTTTTCTATGTATATGCTACTGTACTTCAGTAAGATGTTAAAACAAAAACAAAAACAAAACAAAACAAGAATAGCCAAGAAGTGTTGAAAAACCTCTACCTTTTCACATGCGTTTCAATTGAGCAATAAAAGTCATTGTGATACTGAAAGACAACAAAGACTGATCACAGATAAATTCAGATGTACATTATTTATAGATATCCAAATAGCAACTCAACTGATTAAGACCTCAGGTTTAAATTAACCCCATGCCAAATGCAGGGTAGTGATAGATATTTCCAATGTGAATAGAAGCATTCCATGGCTCATATTCAATCTGAACTTTGATGGCAATTTTGGGGATTCTATTAGGGCCTGTACCTGCATCGGGAATTGTGAAATATTCTGAGAAACACATTTCCTGGTTCATTTCAATTTGGTATATAATAACTCAGCTTCACTTGTAATGGCATCTCAAGGTGGAAACGATAAACTGGGTGCATGAAAGAATTACAGCAAAGGAAATATGAGCCTCACTTACTGACCTGAAGGTCAAAAAGTGGACTTGTAGAGAAAAATCTCAGGGAGACTTCTACTTTAAGGGAAATTAATAGAGTATAATGTGTGTGGGGGAAAGGAATTAAGCTTGCTCTAGATGATATATTTTAACCCATTCTAGACCCATCAAAGTAAAACATCTGCAGAGTCTAAAAACATATTTTGATAAAACATTCTTAAATACATTAAGATGCTGGTGCATAAGATAATTATTTATCATTAGATTAATCAGTCATAAAAATGTCCCAAAGATTCCACAAATTAATTCTTAACTAAACAACCATAAGTATATTGTACACTAATCAAAATTAACACTGTTATAGCAGGTTCTATTTCACAGAGTATTTTGACATGCCCCATTTGAATTTATTCCTTTAGCAATGGCATATTATCTGTACCAAACATTATTCATGTACACTGCACACAGACTTACAATTCCTAGGAAATCTCACTCTAAAGAATCTGTTCATAACTTTGACTGCCCAGTGTGTTTTTAATTTTTTAAAAAATATTTGTAATATAAGCTTACATTTCTTTGTAAAATTTCAAATGTTAAGAAACTCTTAGAACAACTTTTGGGAAGGTCTTATTGATCTCCTTTCCTTTTTATCCCACTCCAGACCTCAAGGAAAACCATATTCACAAATGGTATGTATCCTCTCAATACCTTTTCCATACTTTTGAGGTAGATATGCACTTATCTAGGCATAGGGTTTTTAAATACATCATTGTGTTCTGTAACATTTTCCCCACTTAGTAACATGTTCTGAAATAGTTTTCCATGTTAATACACTTAGTCCTACTTCATTTTGTTTAGTCACTACCTAGTCTTCCAAATTATGGGTGCTTCATAATTCAGTCAACACCTGATACAAAGGTTTACAATTTCAAATAATATACAGGTTAAAAACTTATGCTCTGTGGTCTGATTACTCTGCTGTTTAACTAATATGGACACCTGAGCAAAGTATTTAACTATACTGAGGTGCATTTTCTTAATCTATAAAAATGAGATGAATGCCTACCTCACAGGAATACTGTGAGGATTAAGTGATATAAGTAACAAGCACTAAGCATAGAGCCTGGCACATAGTAAATACTTAATAAATGTTAAACACACACACACACACACACACACACACACATACACACGATGTATGTAAAGTACCTGACATACAGCCCAAGATGTTAAATGCTCAATATATGATATCATTATATAGATATCTTTCATGTCTTCTTCTCTGTTTTCAATAATCATTAAATATTTATCTACAAAGGTTTTATTTATATGAACAGTATCTATTATTTGTTAATTATGTAATTTGTTAATATTTTTAGCCAGTTGAACTTTTTTAACTCTGTACAATCATTCTATATGAATTTTTTTCAATTTTATGAATGCAAATTACTCATACAAATTACTTATAGCTCTTAATATTTGTCAAGCTTAGAAAGGCCTATGTCACAAAAAATGTAAAAATATTCTCCTATACTGTATTATAATTTATATTTTTTCTGGAATTTTTTCCTAACTTCTTCTGGCATGCACCTTTTTATATGATGTGAGGTAGGCATCTGTTAATTTTTTTCCAATGCATCACCAATTATCTCCAAGTCATTTTTCAATTTTTCCCCATGGATTTAAACTGCTACCTTTAGTCATATAATAGATGCATACTCATGCATGGCTCTCCTTCAGGACTCTCTACTTATTAGTCATTTAGATTAGAGGATATTTTTCTTATTTTGTGATATACTTGGTTGCTTTGGGTATAAGTATTAACCTTGTCATATAGAAATAGTTGTAAAGATTTCCAGATCCCTTTAACCAGAATCGCATGCACTTTTCTCAGTCCATTCATGGTTACACAACATTGGTTGGATCTAGGAGAAATTGAGGAAAACTTCTTCTGTTCACCTCCAAAAGTAACTATTCTTTCTTCTCCACTAGACCTGATCCTGCCTTCAATCACTATAAATGGAATTCTGAAGAGCTACGGTTGTGTAGTAACTACTTTCTGTCTATCCTCTACTTTAATCACCATAAGTTTTCCCCTATCATTAGGGGATTTGCAATTGTAATTACTTTTCCTGACATTAGCCAAGTTGACTAATTCTTGTGCCTTCAAATTCTCCTTTTGTGCCACAAACATCACTTTTCATATTTTTGAGTCCTGTAAGAATCTCCTTCCACCCCATTTTCTATCCAAATCCCACCTTTGTGTGGTAATTTCTACTATCTCTGTTTCACAAAGTAGAAGGTTGCCTGAGAACTCACAGGATGGACCTTATGCATCATAGCAATGCCCTAATAGTTCACTGTGACAAAACTGATGCTCCATTATTCCCTTTTCATGTTGACATATATATGTATGTCTCATGTTAGATTATTAACTAAATGTAATGAGGTATCGGTAGTGGCAGATAAGGATGCTTTCTGAAATGATTTGATGACTTGGCAGCATCTTAAGACCCAAATTACCTATCTCTGAGGTACTTGTAGTAGTGTGGGAAGAATGCAGTGACCAGCTCCATTCTAGCATATTTCACTGGTTTGTGAAGTGATGCACATCATCTGTTACATTGGGCATCAACTTAAAATACTGTTATAGCTACTCAATTAAATCATGGTGAAAAGGGGTATTGAAACAGTGTTAAAAAGTAGGACCCTGGGCTTCCCTGGTGACGCAGTGTTTGAGAGCCTGCCTGCCAATGCAGGGGACATGGGTTCGTGCCCCGGTCCGGGAAGATCCCACATGCCATGGAGCGGCTGGGCCCGTGAGTCATGGCCGCTGAGACTGCGCGTCCGGAGCCTGTGCTCTGCAACGGGAGAGGCCACAACAGTGAGAGGCCCGCGTACCAGAAAAAAAAAAAAAAGTAGGACCCTGACCTAGAAAGACTGGGCACTTGCTTCATATGGGAAGCATGGCTTAATAATCTGTGATATAACTCTTTAGTTCTACATTGCCTCTTTAACTTACTGTGAAATTTTAATGAGATTGGAATCAGTTTAGATGAAAAATAAGTGTTTTCAATTATTTTCATGGCAAATAAGTAAGACTTTAAATGGTAATTTTTCATAAATTTATTATTTGAATATGAGGAAATTGTTTTTCTTTCACTTATTTTAAAGATGTTGTTTATTTTTAATGTCATTAACAAGTTCAAGCCAGAGAAATCAGCTGAGCTTCTGAAATGCCACTAAATTTAGGCATATAAAATAGTTTATATTATGGTTTTAAATTTAAAAAGTAAGCATTTTAGTTGAAAGGGTAAATTTTAGGAATTAAAATTTAAATTAGAAATGGACTGCTATTCTTCTTTGTTACTGCACTTAATTTCATCCTAAGATGGCCCTAAAACAAAAAATAGATATATTTTGGAGTTCAAATTCATATTTTTAAAAGCCAGTCTAGTTAAGTGGTCTCATAGACATACTGTGTCAACAAAATAAGACATAGGGAGGTGAAATAGTTTGAACAGTAAAATTAAAAAGAAAATGAGCTACAGCATTTACCAGTGTAGTAGAAAATGCCCAGAACTAGAAGCCAGCAAACTAGAGGTTTAGACAGAAATCTTACAGTAGCTCGTTCTGTGATGTGAAATAACCAGCTGACCACTCCAGGGCTTACATAAGAGGAGAAGTTTTGTGTCAAAGGTCTTGAAGTTTCCTTTCTGACATAAAATATGTGTAAAAGTCCATGATTTTCCCAATGCACTCTCAATGTGATAGTCCAGCTGCTTTTGTTAGTTTAATATTGAAACTATTATCAACTGCCTCACTTGAAAGAGAAATTCAGTTTTTTGCAATGGCACATAGGGTTAATAGAAAATATACTTGTAAGGTCGGATCTTAACAAACCACGAAACACAGGAAAGCTTCAAGTGAACTTTATTAGGGAGTGCTCCCAGGCGAGGTTCACTGGTCCAAGAGAAAGGGGCGAGAGAAGTCGCACTCGGGTGAGGGTTGGGCAAGACTTTATAGGGGAAGAAGGGAAAGGGGTGCGGTGAATCTGGGAGGGTGCAGGGTATTCCTTATTTGGTGGTCTTTTTGGGTATCCTGGGGGACTGTTAGTCCCGCCCCTTGAAAGGCGGGAAGGCTGGGCTGCATTCAAAGTCCCCAGGTCAGTTTCTGGAACTGGGTGGTCCGGGATGTCTCCAGGGCAGTTTCTGGAACTGGGTGGTCCGGAGAATTTCGGTCTGATGCAACCTGTGAATTTGATTGTGTTCCCCTGCCTCGGGCCAGTTGGCCTTACATCCTGACATCTTTGGTGTAATGGGGCGGCGTTCTGATCTCTGGCTACTTCATGCTGAATGGGGGCGTTGAAAGGGGAGTCGGGCGACCAGAGGTCCAAGGCTTAGGGGAGACCAGTGAGGGGTTCTGTAGGAAGCAAGGTGTAAGGACTGAGGAGCATTTGGTTTGTGGCCACCCGAGAGACTTCCTCCATGCGCCTGCAAAGGAACCTAAGCAAACAGGGAGCAAGCATGAACAAGATACAGATGAGAATTAAGGGGCCTAAGATTGGTGTTAGCCAGGTATAGAGGGTGGATCGCCACCAATCGGGAATTGGGGGGGCGGACTGTTGGTGTTTGCGTTGGAGTTCTTCTCTTAAGCGATGGAGGGCTTTTACGTTGTCTTACATTGCCTTCGAATCCTGTTTCATTGATGTAATATCAGCATTCTTCCTGTAGGAAGAGGCAGGTACCTCCTTTGTCAGCCGTCAGGAGATCCAGGGCTCATCGATTTTGGAGGGCAACTTGAGCTACTGAGGTGATCTGGCGCTGGAGGGAGGTGATGGAGGTGGCAGAAGCCTCGATGGCTAGCTGGAGTTTCTGTTCTAGGTCACGGGATGTTGAGACACTGTGTGTTAGGGCTCCTCCCCCGATGCCTGAAGCAATGAGAGAGGAGGCTAGGGAAATGCCTGCGACCATAGGGAGAAAGATGGCTCTTTGGCCCTTAGAGAGGTCAAGGGCCCGCATGAGTGCTATCAGTTAAGCCCTTTGAGAGGTTGTCCCTTCTGGGAGGCTGTTAGCCTTGATAATAGTTGAGATAGTTACCACCGCATAGGCTGCCTGTCGGCGTCCATCAGGACAGAGTATTGAGCTACTGTCCACAAAGAGAGTGCGGTCCGGATTTGAAAGAGGGGTGTCAGAGTCCCTCTCTTGGTGGTTTGAAGGGTTCTATGACATGAGGGCAGGAATGGGATGGAAAACCCCCAGTGCCAGAGATAGGCAGGAGGGAAGCCGGGTTCAGGCTTCAAGAGAAATAGCTGGGTTTTCAATGAATAGTAGGTGGAACTCCTGGATGCAGGAGGGGCCCAGGAGGGAGAGAGACTTGTGGCCTAGAAGGTCGACCAGCCGGTGGGAGGAAAACACTGTTAGTGGGTGGGCCAGAGTCAGTTTGAGTGTTCATTTGGTCAGTTTGGCTGCGCTGCTAGGGCCCGAAGGCATGGTTGCCATCCCTGAATGGTTGGGTCTAGCTGTTTGGAGAGGTAAGCCATGGGGTGGTAGGAAGGCCCTACAGGCTGGGCAAGGAGTCCAGTGGCTATTCTGGCCCATTCATCCACAAAAAGCTGAAAAGGTCAGTTTGGATTGGGCAGAGAAAGGGGAGGAGAAGATATCAGAGCATTACGGAGGGTGAGAAAGGCCTGCTGAACGGCAGAAGGAGAGGTGAGGGGTCCTTGAAGGGTTTCTTTAGTGGCTAGATATAAGGGTTTAGTGAGGAGAGCAAAGTTAGGGATCCAGTGTCAGAAAAATCCTATAAGGCCCAAAAAGGAGAGAATTTGTTCCGCTGTTTCTGGAGGCTGGAGTTCACGGATAATCCGGGTGCGATCGGCTGTTAGACCTTTTGTGGTAGGGGTAAGGTGGAGCCCCATGTAGGTTACAGAAGATACAGATAACTGAGCCTTGGCTGGGGAGACCCGATAACTGCGAGAGCCAAGGTAATTGAGGAGATCTGCAGTATGTTGTCTTGAGAGGCTGAGGGATGGGCTACAAAGGAGGAGGTCATCTACATATTGAAGGAGTGTGCTGGGGGTAAGGGAGCGGGAAGTGAGGTCCCGTGCCAGCACCTGACCAAAGAGGTGAGGACTGTCGTGGAAGTCCTGGGGAAGAACTGTCCAGGTGAGCTGACTGGAAGTATGAGTATCCGGATCCGTCCAGGTAAAGGCGAAGAGGAAATAGGAGTCGGGATGTAGGGGGATAGTGAAAAAGGCATCTTTGAGATCCAGAACCGTAAAGTGGGCTGTGGATGGGGGGCTATGGGAGAGCAAGGTGTATGGGTTTGGTACTACTGGGTGGAGAGGAATTATGGTCTCATTGATTAGTCGGAGGTCCTGGATCAGGCGATAATCCCCAGAGGCCTTGCAGACAGGCAGGATGGGGGTGTTGCAGGGAGAGTCCGTGGGGATGAGGAGTCCCTGGTTTAGGAGTCTGGTGATAATAGGTTGTAAGCCCCTAAGGTGAGTCTCAGAGATGGGAAATTGGGGCCTTGTTGGAAATTTGGAGGGGTCCTTTAGGCGGATGAGGACGGGGGAATAGTGTGTTGCTATTATGGGCTTAGAAGTATCCCAGACGGGGATTGATTGGGTTCGGTGTGATTGGAAAAGGGGGATAGGAGGGGGAGGGTTCTAGAGACAGGCCGAGAAGAGGAAGCAGGAGTTGGGAGGAGGAGACCTTAGGGTCAAGTCTAACCAGCTGGAGGGAGGCCCCTAAGTGGAAAAGGACATCTCAGCCTAGCAAGGGAACTGGGCAGGATGGTATGACTAAGAAAGAATGAGTAAAAGGGAGTCCTTCGGTATGATATGGGAGTGGACCGGTCTGGAGTGGGAAGGATGGTTTGCCATCAATACCCATGACCGAGATCTGGGAAGGAGAAACTGGCCCGGAATAAGTAGGCAGGACCAAATATGTAGCCCCCGTGTCCACCAGAAATGAGATGGACTTACCCGCTACCTGTAGCGTTACCCTGGGCTCGGCAAGGGTGATGGGGGTCTTCGAGTCTGGGCACCGTCAGTCGTCAGCCAATCCCAGCAGTTCGAGTGGTAATGCTGTTGGGTCATCCTGCCCCCCGCGTGGAGATGCTGAGGGAGGGCCAGTCATAGGGCAGTCACTCTTCCAGTGGCCCGTTAGCCCACAGCTGGGACAGGGCTTAGAAGGAGGTCGGGGATTGGGACATTGGCAAGCCCAGTGGCCTTCTTTTCCGCATTTGAAGCAGGCCTCTGGCGGGGTTGCCTTTTGCGGACCCTGTGGATACTGTGATCCATGGGAGATGGACGGCCTTAGGGCAGCTACAAGAGCTTGGGTTTGGAGGGCCACCTTCTGGTGCATCCGAGCCTGTCAGCTGGATTCTGCCAAATCCTCATGACCATTATAGACTTTAAAGGCCATTTTTACCAGATCTCGAATAGGGGTTTGAGGGCCGTCTTCTGCCCGTTTTAATTTCTTTCGGATGTCCGGGGCCGATTGGGTGATAAAATGGGTGGCTAGGACCGCTGCCCCTGCTGGGGTGTCGGGATCCAGCCGGGTGTAGAGAATTAAGGCCTCTGTAAGGTGATTGAGAAAGATAGCTGGATTTTCGTTAGGTTCTTGGGTTATCTCTTTTAGTTTTTCAAAATGGACTGCCTTATGAGCGGCAGCCTGCATGCCAGCCAAGAGGCATTGGATCATGAGGTCGTGTTTACGATGGCCATCTTGGCCATCCTGATAAGTCCAGCCTGGATTGGTGCCAGGTACGGCAGTCGTTCCGACAGGCATGGAGTTGTCGGTAAGGTGAACCTGATCTGCATGGTTTCGGGCAGCAGTTTGAATTCTTTCCCTCTCATCAGGGGTCAGAGTAGAAGATAGGATCACAAAGATATCATGCCAGGTTAGATCGTAAGCTTGAGAGAGGTAGTGAAATTCTTTGATGTAGCGGGAACAGTCGGCAGAAAAGGAGCCTAATCGCCTTTTCTATTTGAGAGAGATCTTGGAGGGAAAAGGGAACATGAACTCTAACTAATCCTTCCGCTCCTGCTACCTCCCTCAGAGGGCAGAGGAGATTTGAATCTTGGGAGTCCTGAGAGCGTGTATGTGCACTAATTGACGAAGCAAGGAGCGTGGGAGGAGAAACCGTCAAGGGAGGCGGGGGAATGGTTGGAGGGGCCGGAGCGGGTTTGGGAGGAGGAGGGACCGCTTCAGGGTAGGGTGGAGGTTGGAGAGGAGTTCTGAAGGGGGGAGTGGTAAGAGATTCGGGAGGGTCAGTTAGTGGGGAGGAATCCAAGGGGATTGAGGTTTTGGATGGAGGAGATGTTTGTTTGGCAAGGAGGATTTGAGAGGTAGAACAATTGACGCAAAGGGAGGGGCGGGAGCGCAAATACCAAAAAACCTGGACATAGGGGACCTCAGACCATTTGCCCGTCCTGCGGCAGTAATTATCTAGATCACGGAGGATGTTAAAATTGCAAGTCCCTTCAGAATTGATTGTCTAGAGGATATTGTGGCCAGGCCACAGTGGAATAGAAAATAAGCCGTCGGCGACGGAGATCTTGGGAGAAACCGAGGGCTGTAAAATTGGCTAGGAGACACCCCAGGGGCGTCTTAGAATGTGGTTTCGATTGTGAGGTTCCCATGACCCCCAGTCTGTCCCTGAGTGAATGGAGAGGGAGAGAGGCGTCCCTGGTCTCAGTCTCCAATTCACGGCAGGTCGGAGGGCGGTCAGGCAATTGGGACGTCTCCACAGTTGCCCGAGGCCCGGAGAGAGGACAGAGGAATCCCTGACGCGGCCGCAATTAAGGACAGGGATTCCGGTGGGTAGGGACTCTGAGGGTCGGAGGGAACAAGGGAAGGGGACTTACTCCGTTTTCTGCCGGATCGGGTGGATGAGTAGTTCTCTGGTTGTCTCCTGGGGGAGGGGAGGAGCGGCCCGCGTGCTAACCCGCGGGGCTTGGTACCCCTCCCGGATTTCGGCACCAAATGCAAGGTCAGATCTTAACAAACGGCACCGCGAAACAGAGGAAAGCTTCAAGTGAGCTTTATTAGGGAGCGCTCCCGGGCGAGGTTCACTGGTCCGAGAGAAAGGGGCCAGAGAAGTCGCACCCGGGCGAGGGTTGGGCAAGACTTTATAGGGGAAGAAGGGAAAGGGGTGTGGTGAATCTGGGAGGGCGCAGGGTATTCCTTATTTGGTGGTCTTTTTGGGTATCCTGGGGGACCGTTAGTCCCGCCCCTCGAAAGGCGGGAAGACTGGGCTGCATTCAAAGTCCCCAGGTCAGTTCCTGGAACTGGGTGGTCCGGGATGTCTCCAGGGCAGTTTCTGGAACTGGGTGGTCCGGAATGTCTCCAGGGCAGTTTCTGGAACTGGGTGGTCCAGAGAATTGCGGTCTGATGCAACCTGTGAATCTGATTGTGTTCCCCTGCCTCGGGCCAGTTGGCCTTGCAATACTAATACAGGAATATAGATCAAAGGAACAGGATACAAAGCCCAGAAATAAACCTATACACCTATGGTCAATTAATCTGTGACAATGGAGAAAAGAATATACAATGGAGAAAAGTCAGTCTCTTCAATAAGTGGTGCTGGGAAAACTGGACAGCTACATATAAAAGAATAAAATTAGAATGTTCTCTAATACCATACACAAAAATAAACTCAAAATGGATAAAATTAACCTTTCTTATGTTTGTCCATTTGACAGAGTTTTGATGTGTCGTGACCTGGCACATAAGCTATAAATATCCTCAAATGGAGCCATTCATTGATGTTTTTCTTCATAAGCAACAAATAAGCTAAGTATTTTTGAGAATCCATAACTTGGGAAGGACTGTAATGATTATTGAAATTAAAAATATTTTTTTATAATTAGTTATTAAGCAAAATATATAATATGTATAAAATGGCATTATTAAACTTACAGCTTAAATGCCCAAAACATAGAGGCATTAATGGAGAAAGTATTTCAGTTGATCTTTTTCACTTAGCTTTGAGATATAAACTAACAGTAATAGGACAGGCTCATTAAATGTTCCATACAGTCAAAGTAAATCTCTGTTTTATGTTTATTACTATAGCACTGGAACAATTAATAACAATTTTATTGTAAACAAAATTTATATCCCTTTTGATCATTTTTCGAGTCCTTAAAGTTGCTTTGGTATAGTGTACAAAGTTTCACTTAATACTGTTTGTGAGACTTTCATGTTAAAACTTAAAAATTCTATTCCAAAAATTATAGAGTTTTCTCAAAAAGAAGTCTCTATTGAAACCAAATTTTAAATATACAGTCTTATTATATCATCAATCATTAGTAATTATAATTTTAATCCTTGCTTTGAAAATAATATTAATACAGTAAGGAAATTTAAACATGACTATTATTTTTGAAAATGCTTTTCTTGAAGATCACAGTGACTCACTTGAATAAGGTCTTTTTTAAGTCTCATCTAGAGTAGAAGAATACACAACAGCAAGTGATTTAGGGTGCTTAACATAAACTCTTTTTCTCATTTGTTCATGTAAAGACTACCCAGAGCATAGCACTAAGGAATATGACAAGTAAGGTACTAGTAATGTGGTGTGTTCATAAGAATACATGGTTTTTAAGAAGGCTTTATAGATAAATATATGTAGGTTATTTCATATAATCTATAAAAGAGAAACAAAAAAATACAATTAAACTCAACACTACCTTGAACTTATTTATGGCAGTTCAAAGAAAAAAAAAGAAAACTAAAGGGCTTTGAAATTCATCAAATATCCTAAAAATAGTGCAAGTATGAAGTTCCAGAATTGATTTCCAAATTTTGATTTGCTCTCCAGTATGACATGAAGTTAAGTTGCTCCAAATCAGTGGCAGATGATATTACTTAGATGAAAGCAACATTGATGGAAATGAAAATAGATTTATCAGGGAGGAGTGCAGGGGAAGCTGCAATGGCATTCTCCCAAATCTTTGAAACAGTCCGAACAAAACTATGAAGTGTTCTTTTCATTCTAGAATATCAAAATATTTAAATATTTTCTTTTATTCCCTAATGGAGAAAAATGGAATCCCTGGAACTGCTCACTCACCAGTGCTAGAGATTGCTTAAGCTTCTGCAGCAACCTCATATTATTCTCTCTGACAAACGTACCCTATTACTCTATGTGTGGCACATGGTTCTAAGAGGCAACTCCTCTTGGGAAATATTTTTTAAGATAATAGACAAATTCATTTTCCTTAGTTACACTTATCTGGACAATTTGTTCTCAATCTGTACATGTATTCATTTATGCACTTATATATGAGATGTACATACAAATGTCTGTATATTTGTATGAATTTAGTGCTTAAACTATAATATCAAAGTGTTATGTTTTGTTTTGTTTTTAATTTATGATTATGGTCAGATAAGTGCCAGTTTGGGGAAACTGAAGATTTTAGCATACCCATCTCAGACAGACAAATTCCTTTACTTTAGTAACCTTTGTTCACCTCTAATTATGTGAATTCTTCAAGATGTCTTTTCTATCCCTAATACCAGACACCTAACTTGAGGTCCCTCAGTATGGGATAAAAAATATAGTCTATTGGTAAGAACTCGTTCCAGAGCATCCAAAGGATGTACTTCACATTGCTAAAATAACTCTCCATTTGTAGTAGTAAAGCATCCCAGGAGTGGAGAGATGGTAATTTAATATGTGGTGTCAGTGTCACAATTATTTTTCTATATTTAAGGTAAGAATCTGATGATGTTTTTACCTTAACCACACTAGTTAGTATTTTCTTATAACTCACTACTTCCTAATATTTAAAATTTCAGTGAAGTTTTATTGATGTTTCTTTGCAGATTGAACTGAAATTGTCTTTTGTTTAAGGCTTTAACTATCATCTTGGAATAAGGGTGGAATTTTTGCCCCTGTTTTGTATCTGCTGTAGACTGATAAGCTGAGTATCAGAGTTAAGACTGGTAATAGTGAGAAGAATGTCCTTTTGCTTCTTCCCCATGCATATTATCAAGAATGCCCTAAGGTTGACAAAATCGTCTGGGTCATATTCTTACTTGTGCATAACTATCATTAAAAAATCATCTATGTATCTATCTATGTATCTATCTATGTATCTATCTATGTATCTATCATCTATCTATCATTTACCTACCTAATCTATTTATCCTACTTACCTATCTAATCTATCCACTCCCTATTCTGGAATTTGGAAAAGTTTCACCATAAATCTTCAAAGTACAGAAATAGATATTTGAAATATCTTAATACTGGAGCAATTTAGCATTCATCTGAGACAGTGTTTCAAGCTACCAGTTATCTCACATGTGGAGAGTTTGCTTATACAAATAAACATAAGCAAGTGACTTGTAGAAGTCTCAACAACCACTTATCAGGTCTCAGAAAGATCTGAATACAGAACAGGACTCACCTCTATTATCTATCAAAGATTCTAGTGATGCAGCAGTAACACTTAAAGGCATCTTTTGTATCTTATAAGAACTGAGACAATATTTGTTAAGTGCTCTCTTACCTCTCTTCTGCTGGTTCTTTCATTTCTCTCTTTCTCATTCTCTCTCTCTCTTTCACACACAAACACACACACACACACACACACACACCTCCCCAAATCCCACAGAAGCCATCACTAGTAAGCCATTTCCATTTGATACAGAAGCCCCCTAATTGGGCAGTACTCTCATGCCAGGCCACATCATAGGCTATTGGCAGATCTATACATAACAGTCTTTACATGAGAAGCCCACCACTGATCTAAGCTGCAATGACCCTTGTGGGTGGAAGAAAATGTTGTTTAAAATTTGGTGCAGAGATTTTTCAAAAAGGGTGGTGGCCAAGGAAGGCTTTCAGAGAATTACAGTCTTCTCTCTAACACTTTGCTACACAGAGTATGGTCTATGCAGCAGCAGCATAGACGTTACCTGGGAGCTAGTTAGAAATGCAGATTCGCAGGCTCTTTTTTCATTGACTGAACCCAAATCTGCATTTTCAGTTGACTGTATTTTTAACAAGACTTGAATGATTCACATGCATATTAAAGTGTGAGAAACACAGCATCTGACAAGCTCTCCCTGAGCTCCAATTTGACTCTTAACAGGATTTGTGGTGTCAACGCATCTATCTCATTATACTGAAATTTCAGATGTAAAAAAGGTGCATTGAAGGACTCTGTTACTTTTCTGAACAAAGATAAGCAAATAAGAAGTATCTCTGTCTGAGCTGCATATTACAGCTCTTAACAACTTTTGATATGTATGTATGTGATGTGTGATCCATGCACTTCTAAAAGAGGGGAGAGCACTGCTAAGCATGGAGATCTAAGGGTGAACTTAAATGTACAAAACACTTGGGTGTTTTTTTAGTGACTAATTAATGCTTTAGTTAAATATCACCTCATTGAATAAAAAATGGATTTGCTCCAAGAAATAATTTTATCAGTCAAGTTTCAACTTTAGGAAATTATTAATTAGAACTTATTAAAAATTTAAATGTGCTTTAAAAGAAAAAAGTATAAAATATTTTTTATTTTCTTCAGAAGTGGTACCTAACATTCTACCAAATCCATTAAATTTGTCACACCCCTTCCTCTTTTCATCCTAAATACTTGTATTCATTAATCCATATTTAGAAATCCAATTTCTAGAATCATTCAATATTTAAAACAATTAAGAAGCAATATTTGTAGCTGTTTTATCTATATCATAAATAGTCCCCCAAAAGGAAATGTTAATTGCCAATTTTTTTCCCTAAACCAGAGATTCTCTAACATCATGTTTTGATCCTCTTCTGTGTCTTGATCAAGGAGACATGCACCAAAGCAACCATACTCCAATAAAAGTTAATTTAAAAAATGAGACGTGCAACATAAGTAATTTAAGAACAACACTGAAAAACCAAAGTTTCCAAACAAGGTTTTTTCTGAATAAAACAGTAATAAAACTTAATGTTATTTTTATTTTATTTTATTTTATTTGTGGTACATGGGCCTCTCACTGTTGTGGCCTCTTCTGTTGCGGAGCACAGGCTCCGGATGCACAGACTCAGCGGCCATGGCTCATGGGCCCAGCCGCTCTGCGGCATGTGGGATCTCCCCAGACCGGGGCACGAACACATGTCCCCTGCATCGGCAGGCAGACTCAACCACTGCACCACCAGGGAAGCCCTGTTATTCTTAATAATTGTACTCTCACTTACTTAGATCACAATAACATTTTAAACTTTTAATTAAAAAAAAAACTTTAAATTTAAACTTACAAAAAATTATATACAGTACATAATGAACTCTACCTGGATTCATGATTTGTTTATATATTGTCACATTTGTTTTCTCTCTCTTTCTCTTCTTTGTCTCTCTGTCTCTGACTTTCTCTGTGTCTTCTCCCTCATTCATATATATATATATATATATATATATATATATATATATATGTATATATATATATAACACGTATATTTGTGTATGTATTACATGTATTTTGTGTTATATATAATATGTATATTTTAATAGAATTTTGGATGAACCATTTGAGAATAAAGCAAAACTTGACTCTTGATGCTTTACACAGAAATATTTTAATGTATGTCTCTTAAAATAAGGAGATTTCCTTACAAGACCACAATTTCAACTGTGATAGGGGCAGAATAAATGGACAAAGTAGATGATTAAATAATTAATCCCACTAGGGGATTATAAGTAAAGAAAAAATTGTGGGAGACCCCTGTAAGTTAATGATCACTCAAGAAAGCAGGTTCGCTTAGCCACCAAACAAAACAGGCTTGCTTAGCAAGAAAACCATGCAACAGAAGCGTGAGACATACCCCAAAACAATAAAACAATGGTGAATGAGCCCCGTACCCTGCCCAGTAAGCTCAGTAAGTTTATGATTCACATGACACACTCCTCTGTGCACACTAAAGACAAAAATATAAAGAAAAGGTGGCATTATACTGAAACCTGAGGTGATTTACCAAATTTAGCATATGTTACCACTACTACTAATTTAGATGGTGCCATGACAGTCCTGGTTTGACCACGTAGGGACAAGAAAACTCCCCCCAACTGATGAGGAGGAGAAACTGATGATAGAAGTTTGATGCCTACTCAAGAATGTGGAAAAAGGTGGTCTTCTACCCCTCCCCACTTTTCCTTTGATTATGAAACTGTAACCCACTATGTTCTCGAGGCATGGCACCCTCTCACCTGCCCTCTTATAAGCCTCACAAGCATCCTACTCTAATAAATCACTTCTTATCTATCACTTTGTCTCTCACTGAATTCTTTCTGTGCTGAGACATAAAGAACCGGAGCTCCTCGGAGCCTAATGTGGCACATTCCTGCAGTTTCAATTTCAGATACTTTAATATTTATCCATTATTATCTAACATAAATTTCAATTTTGCCAGATATCCCAAAGTCTTTTATAGATTTGTTTCTTCTGTGATCTGTGATTCATTCCAAGCCTGTGAAATCTGTTTCATTATTATCACTTTAGTCTCCTTTAACCAGGATAGTTCCTGAGTCAGTCTTTGTCTTTTATGACCCTGATTTTTTTAATGGTAGTTTTTTAAACTATCTCTCAATTTGACTTTCTCTAACTGTTTCCTTAGAATCAGGTTTAGGTTTTGCATTTTCGGCAACAATGCTACATAAGTGATATTATGTTATTTTTAGATGAGCATATCTAAAGTCACAGGGTGACATTTTGACTCATAGTCAGTGATATTAACTTTGATCACTTGGTTACATAGGGGCATAACAATTTTCTCCACTGGAAAATTAATACTTTCCCCCCTTTTTTAAATAACAGCTTTATTGAGATATAATTCACCTACAAGTCACCCAGCCAATTCAGTGTATACAGTTTAATAGTTTTTAGTATATTCACAGAGTTGCACAGTCACCACCACAATCAATTTTAGAACATTTTCATATTCTAAAATACGTTTATTTTCATCCCAGAAAGAAACCCCACACCTCATTGGCAGTCATTTTTTATTCACCTCCCAAACTTCCTTTCCATTTACATGTGTTATACATATTTTAACTTTGATAAATGTTTTTCTTTTTCATGAAAAAGTAGGTTTCCAAACACTATGTAGTCCAATTCATTATTATTTTCTTTTACTATATCTGGATTTGAGTCATAATTAGAAAGCCTTTCCTTACAAGGAAGAATTTATTAAATTTTCTACTTGTACATGCATTATTTTTTATACTAGATTTATTATTCACTTGGAGTTTATTCTTCTGTATGTGTGAGAGAGAAATACTTTTATCTTTTTCTCAATGGCTATCAGATTTTTTAGCACAATTTAATTTAAAATTCTTTGTTTCAAAAATTGGTGATGCCATTTTCATCATGAACTAAAATTTTCATATGTTCTTGAGTCTATTTCTAGATTTAAAAAAAATTGTATTTCACTAGTCTATCTACCTAGTCATGTGCTGGTAACATAATGCTTAATTAGAGGAATGATAGCATGTTTAAATCCCTGGTTGGTATAGTATACCCACATAGTTCTTTTTCAGGAATTCTTAGCTATTCTTGCATGTTAATTTTTCATATGAACGTCAATCTGTTTTCAGGGAAAAAAAGAGGTTGTTGGTGTTTCAATTTGACTTACATTACATTTATTAATTGATTTAGAATAAACTAATATCTTCACAATGTTGAGTTGTCCTGTCTTTTGTTTTTGGTTTTGTTTGTTTCTTTAACTGAAAGATAGGGATAGATTTACAGTGTGTGATTCAGGAATTTCACATAACCATAAGCCTTCCCAGGAGAATGGGTCACACATGAAAATCAAGCTTCATGCATGTCACAAAGTTGAAAATGGGTTGTGAAACATTTTGCTAGTGCATATAACCAAGAGTATGTAAGAAAATATGGAAAAGCATAATCTTAAAGAACGAAAATTTGGACTGGACAATAAAGGCTATGAAAATAGTAAAGATGTAGAAGATTCTGAAAAAGGGAATCCAGAAAATCATATCTAGGATTGATGAGGATATATAAAACAAAAGTTAAAAGTATTAATTATTTTCATCAGAGAATAAAGGGCTAAATTGACAAGATTAGTCTTCTGGCATATTAATATTTTATTTTGTGTAATGTGGTTAGCTTCTAATTTTTTTCAACTGATGGTATATGCTTGTAATAAACTAGAAGAAAACTTTAGAAAAAGTTTCTTTAGAAAAAACGTTTCCATCAGAAACTTTTAAACAGATGTTCAGTTCTTAGAAGAAGTTTGTAAGTATAACAAGCAAAATTCAGATTCTGGAGTTTTAAATTCTTCCTCTCAGAGTGGAAGCAAATCTTTCAGCAGTGTCTCCTTAATATACGGTTGGCCAAAAAGTTCATTCATTTTTTTTCCATCAGATTGCTCTAGTAGCACTTAGATGTCTTTAACTTCATTCAAAACAATTTTGTTAGATTGTATAGTGACAGCTGTCATATCAGTGTGCATTTAAAAAAATCAAAATTGATGAATTTTTGTGTAACCATTTTAATATTGAAGATGGAAGATAGAAAGCAACATTTTCGGCATATTATGCTTTATTATTTCAAGAAAGGTAAAAACGTAACTAAAACACACAAAAAAGATTTTTTCAGTTCATGGAGAAGGTGCTGTGACTGATCAAACATGTCAAAAGTGGTTTGCGAAGTTTTGTGCTGGAGATTTCTCGCTGGACAATGCTCCACAGTGAGGTAGACAAGTTGAAGTTGATAGCTATCAAAGTCAGACATCAATCGAGAACAATCAACATTATACCACGCAGGAGATAGCCCACATACTCAAAAGATCCAAGTCAAGCTTTGAAAATCATTTGCAGCAGCTTGCTTATGTTAATTGCTTTGATATTTAGGTTCCGTAAAGTTAAGTGGAAAACACCTTGACAGTATTTCCACATGTGATTCTCTACTGAAACGTAATATAAACGTTCCATTTTTAAAACAAATTGTGATGAGTGATGTAGAGTGGATACTGTACACTAATGTGGAATGGAAGAGATCATGGGGGCAAGCGAAATGAACCAGCACCAACCACACCAAAGGCCAGTCTTTATCCAAAGAAGGTGATGTTGTGTATATGGTGGGATTGGAAGGGAGTCCTCTATTATGAGCTCCTTCCGGGAAACCGAAGGATTAATTCCAACATGTACTTCTCCCAATTAGGCCAACTGAAAGCAGCCCTCGATGAAAAGCAACCGGAATTAGTCAACAGAAAACACATAATCTTCCATCAGGATAAGGCAAGACTTCATGTTTCTCTGACGACTAGGCAAAAACTGTTACAACTTGGCTGGGAAGTTCTGGTTCATCCACTGTATCCACCAGACATTGCACCTTCAGATTTTCCATTTATTTAGGTATTTACAAAATTATCTTAATGGAAAAAAAGAAATCAGTTCCCTGGAAGACTGTAAAAGGCACCTGGAACAGTCCTTTGCTCAAAAATGTAAAAAGTTTTGGAAAGATGGAATTATGAAGTTGCCTGAAAATGGCAGAAGGTAGTGGAACAAAACAGTAAATATGTAGTTCAATAAAGTTCATGGTGAAAACAACAAATGTATCTTTTATTTTTGCTTAAAAACCAAAGGAACTTTTTGGCCAACCAAAATTTCAATTTTTTGTTTTGCATTTGCTTTATCATTCTTTCCCCTTAGCAGTACCAAAAATTAAAAAAAAAAAAAATGAAGTGCAGTCAATTGCAAAGCACCATAACCAGGAGCTATAATCATAATTGGCCAGAGAGTTTCCTTATTTACTTTATCTGAAGCTCTTAGTATACAGGCTCAAACAGTTAGAGCACCCAAGAAAATTAAGGTTGATGATTTGTGGGAAAGATTTTTAAAATTTATTTTCTCATTCTGTTTTTGTTGTTGTAGTTTGTTTGTTTGTTTGAGTGCTTTGCTTTTAAAGGACATACATGTTTGTGCAGAGCTCCAGATATTTACAATTATGATAAGTGGAAGAGAAAGATTTGAAACTATTTTGGAGGGAAATAGAAAAGAATTTGGTTCACACCAAGGCCAATATATTACTGGGGATCAAATTTGTGGCAAAGATATCTAAGGATGATTTAGAAATACTGGGGGACCAAAAGATATGACTTTAATGATTTGTGTTTCATGGATGATAAATTATACTTGTGGGTGGAACTTTTGCCATCGCTATGTTTTTTTAAAGGAATAAATGTGAAAGAATTAACTTCTCCTAAAACAAATTACCAACTTAATGAGTATGAGATGATGACAGAAGGAAGGACATGTTAGAGTCACATATGCATTAACTAGCGTGAATTATAGATGCCAATTTGTGAAACCTGGAGATTGAAACAATTTATCAGTAAGGAAACAGTGTGAAAGTATAAAAATGGTTGCCAAAATAATAATTGTGTTCAATTGTCCAAAAACATTGGTAATTGCCATGTGCGGACACTCATGCCATCTGTTGCATTTGGTTTAATTTTATCTCTGTCTTCCATGTAGGTGGCAAAGGACAGGGGCAATGCATTCTTTTGAAAATTGAGTTTTTGTGGCCTGGCTGATCTGTTGATTTCAGTTGCTTTAGAGATCAATTCAGCCGTAAACATCACTACTGATTTTGAAGAAAGCTGAAAGAAACTATAATAAATTGAAAAGGCTTTTTGTTAAAAAGACAACGTGTGATTAAATTAATTAATTAAACATTATTTTGTAATACCTACTACGTGCCAGGCAATGGTCTATTTTCTGACAGCAAACCACTAAAATAGATTAAAACTTAGGTCCTAGTGGAACTCTTATTCTGCTAGGTGAAAAAGGCTGTACACAAACATTAACTTGCAGCTATTGGACATTTAATGTATGGCTGGGTATTTTTCTAAGAAGTTTACATGCATAACCCTATCTAACACCCACAAAAGCCCTGGAATGGGAAATATAAATTAACTGAGGAAAAATGAAGGTGAATAATTTATACAGTTAGTAAGTAAGAACACTGGAAATTTGAAGCCAGGTGATATAGACTCTAGATATTGTAAGTAATACGAGTCATGAAGAAACAGAATCTAAATAAAAGGTGGTCACAGTGGGTGGTGGTGTATAATTTTAAAAATGGTGGTGAGGGATTAGCACAGGAAGTTGGCGGAAGAGTAAGATGCAGAGATCGCCTTCCTCCCCACGGATACACCAGAAATACATCTACACGTGGAACAACTCCTACAGAACACCTACTGAAGGCTGGCAGAAGACCTCAGACCTCCCAAAAGGCAAGAAACTCCCCACGTACCTGGGTAGGGCAAAACAAAAAAAGAAAAAACAGAGACAAAAGAATAGGGACGGAACCTGCACCAGTGGGAGGGAGCTGTGAAGGAGGAAAAGTTTCCACATACTAGGAAGCCCCTCCGTGGGCGGAGACTGCGGGAGGCGGAGGGGGGAGCTTCAGGACCGCGGAGTAGTGCACAGCGACGGGTGCGGAGGGCAAAGCGGGGAGATTCCCGCACAGAGGATCGGTGCCGACCGGCACTCACCAGCCCGAGAGGCTTGTCTGCTCACCGCCGGGGCGGGCGGGGCTGCGAGCTGAGGCTCGGGTTTCGGTTTTGGACGGAGCGCAGGGAAAGGACTGGGGTTGGCGGCTTGAACATAGCCTGAAGTGGTTAGTGCACCACGACTAGCCGGGAGGGAGTTCGGGGAAAAGCCTGCACCTGCTGAAGAGGCAAGAGACTATTTCTTCCCTCTTTGTTTCCTGGTACAGGAGGAGAGGGGTTTTAGAGCGCTGCTTAAAGGAACTCCAGAGACGGGCGCGAGCCGCGGCTAAAAGCGCGAACCCCAGAGACGGGCGCGAGCCGTGGCTAAAAGCGCGGACCCCAGAGACGGGCGGGAGATGCTAAGGCTGCTGCTGCCGCCACCAAGGGGCCTGTGTGCGAGCACAGGTCACTCTCCACACCCCTCTTCCGCGGAGCCTGTGCAGCCCGCCACTGCCAGGTTCCCGGGAACCAGGGACAACTTCCCCGTGAGAATGCACGGCGGGCCTCAGGCTGGTGCAACGTCACGCCGGCCTCTGCCGCAACGTCACGCCGCCTCTGACGCCGCAGGCCCGCCCCGCACGCAGTGCCCCTCCTTCCCCCCCCACCCCCGGCATGAGTGAGCCAGAGCCCCCGAATCAGTGGCTCCTTTAACCCTGTCCTGTCTGAGCAAAAAACAGAAGCCCTCCAGCGACCTACACGCAGAGGCAGGGCCAAATCCAAAGCTGAGCTCCTGTGAGCTGTGAGAACAAAGAAGAGAAAGGGAAATCTCTCCCAGCAGCCTCAGAAGCAGCGGATTAAAGCTCCACAATCAACTTGATATACCCTGCATCTGTGGAATACCTGAATAGACAAGGAATGATTCCAAATTGAAGAGGTGGAATTTAGGAGCGAGATCTATGATTTCTTTCCCTTTTCCTCTTTTTGTGAATGGGTACGTGTATGCTTCTGTGTGAGATCTTGCCTGTATACTCTTGCTTCCACCATTTGTCCTAGGGCTCTATCTGTCCATGGTTTTTTAAAAAAATTTTTTTCTCAATAATTAATTTTAATTGTAATAACTTTATTATACTTTACCTTCATTCTTTCTTTCTTTCTTTCCTTCCTTCCTTCCCTCCTTTAGACAACGAATCACCCCAAATTAAGGAGGTGGTCTCTGAGAGCAAGATTTATGATTTTTCCCCCTTTACCTCTTTTTGTGAAGGTGTATGTGTATGCTTCTGTGTAAGATTTTCTCTGTATAGCTTTGCTTCCAACATTTGTCCTAAGCTTCTATCCGTCCCTTTTTTTTTTCTAAATATTTTTTAATTCAATAACTATATTATACTTTATTTTATTTTTACTGTATCTTCTTTCTTTCTGTCTTTTTTCCTTCTTTCCCTCCTTCCTTCCTTCCTTCCTCCCTCCCTCCCTCTCTCCTTTCTTTCCTTCTTTGCTTCTTTCTTCCTTCCTTCCTTTCCTCCTTTCCGCCTTTCTTTCCTCATACTTCTACTAATTCTCTCTACTTTTTCTCCCTTTTATGCTGAGCCGTGTGGATGAAAGGCTCTTGGTGCTCCAGCCAGGAGTCAGGGCTCTGCCTCTGAGGTAGGAGAGCCAACTTCAGGACACTGGTCAACAAGAGACCTCCCAGCTCCACATAATATTAAACAGCGGAAATCTCCCAGAGACCTCCATCATAACACCAGCACCCAGCTTCACTCAACGACCAGCAAGCCACAGTGCTAGACAACCTATGCCAAACAACTAGCAAAACAGGAACACAACCCCACCCATTAGCAGAGAGGCTGCCTAAAATCATAATAAGGCCACAGACACCCCAAAACACACCACCAGACGTGAACCTGCCCACTAAAGAGACAAGATCCAGCCTCATCCACCACAACACAGGCACTAGTCCCCTCCACCAGGAAGCCTACACAACCCACTGAAACAACCTTAGCCACTGGAGACAGACATCAAAAACAACGGGAACTACGAACGTGCAGCCTGCAAAAAGGAGACCCCAAACACAGTAAGATAAGCAAAATGAGAAGACAGAAAAACACACAGCAGATGAAGGAGCAAGATAAAAACCCACCAGACCTAACAAATGAAGAGGAAATAGGCAGTCTACCTGAAAAAGAATTCAGAATAATGATAGTAAGGATGATCCGAAATTTTGGAAGTAGAATGGACAAAATGCAAGAAACAGTTAACAAGGACCTAGAAGAAATAAAGATGAAACAAGCAATGATGAAAAACACAATAAATGAAATTAAAAGTACTCTAGATGGGATCAATAACAGAATAACTGAGGCAGAAGAACGGATAAGTGACCTGGAAGATAAAATAGTGGAAATAACTACTGCAGAGCAGAATAAAGAAAAAAGAATGAAAAGAACTGAGGACAGTCTCAGAGACCTCTGGGACAACATTAAACACACCAACATTCGAATTATAGGGGTTCCAGAAGAAGAAGAGAAAAAGAAAGGGACTGAGAAAATATTTGAAGAGATTATAGTTGAAAACTTCCCTAATATGGGAAAGGAAATAGTTAATCAAGTCCAGGAAGCACAGAGAGTCCCATACAGGATAAATCCAAGGAGAAATACGCCAAGACACATATTAATCAAACTGTCAAAAATTAAATACAAAGAAAGCATATTAAAAGCAGCAAGGGAAAAACAACAAATAACACACAAGGGAATCCCCATAAGGTTAACAGCTGATCTCTCAGCAGAAACCCTACAAGCCAGAAGGGAGTGGCAGGACATACTGAAAGTGATGAAGGAGAAAAACCTGCAACCAAGACTACTCTACCCAGCAAGGATCTCATTCAGATTTGATGGAGAAATTAAAACCTTTACAGACAAGCAAAAGCTGAGAGAGTTCAGCACCACCAAACCAGCTTTACAACAAATGCTAAAGGAACTTCTCTAGACAAGGAACACAAGAGAAGGAAAAGACCTATAATAATGAACCCAAAACAATATAGAAAATGGGAATAGGAACATACATATCGATAATTATCTTAAATGTAAATGGACTAAATGCTCTCACCAAAAGACACAGATTGGCCGAATGGATACAAAAACAAGACCCTTATATATGCTGTATACAAGAGACCCACTTCAGACCTAGAGACACATACAGACTGAAAGTAAGGGGATGGAAAAAGATATTCCATGCAAATGGAAACCAAAAGAAAGCTGGAGTAGCAATTCTCATATCAGACAAAATAGACTTTAAAATAAGGACTATTAAAAGAGACAAAGAAGGACACTACATAATGATCAAGGGATCGATCCAAGAAGAAGATATAACAATTGTAAATATTTATGCACCCAACATAGGAGCACCTCAATACATAAGGCAAATTACTAACAGCCATAAAAGGGGAGATCGACAGTAACACATTCATAGTAGGGGACTTTAACACCCCACTTTCACCCATGGACAGATCATCCAAAATGAAAATAAATAAGGAAACACAAGCTTTAAATGATACATTAAACAAGATGGACTTAATTGATATTTACAGGACACTCCATCCAAAAACAACAGAATACACATTTTTCTCAAGTGCTCATGGAACATTCTCCAGGATAGATCATATCTTGGGTCACAAATCAAGCCTTGGTAAATTTAAGAAAATTGAAATTGTATCAAGTATCTTTTCTGACCACAATGCCATGAGACTAGATATCAATTACAGGAAAAGATCTGTAAAAAATACAAACACATGGAGGCTAAACAATACTCTACTTAATAATGAAGTGATCACTGAAGAAATCAAAGAGGAAATAAAAAAATACCTAGAAACAAATGACAATGGAGACACAACGACCCAAAACCTACAGTATGCAGCAAAAGCAGTTCTAAGGGGGAAGTTTATAGCAATACAAGCCCACCTTAAGAAGCAGGAAACATCTCGAATAAACAACCTAACCTTGCACCTCAAGCAATTAGAGAAAGAAGAACAAAAAAACCCCAAAGCTAGCAGAAGGAAAGAAATCATAAAAATCAGATCAGAAATAAATGAAAAAGAAATGAAGGAAATGATAGCAAAGATCAATAAAACTAAAAGCTGGTTCTTTGAGAAGATAAACAAAATAGATAAACCACTAGCCAGACTCATCAAGAAAAAAAGGGAGAAGACTCAAATCATTAGAATTAGAAATGAAAAAGGAGAAGTAACAACTGACACTGCAGAAATTAAAAAAATCATGAGAGATTACTACAAGCAACTCTATGCCAATAAAATGGACAATCTGGAAGAAATGGACAAATTCTTAGAAATGCACAACCTGCCAAGACTGAATCAGGAAGAAATAGAAAATATGAAAAGAACAATCACAAGCACTGAAATTGAAACTGTGATTAAAAATCTTCCAACAAACAAAAGCCCAGGACCAGATGGCTTCACAGGTGAATTCTATCAAACGTTTAGAGAAGAGCTAACACCTATCCTTCTCAAACTCTTCCAAAATATAGCAGAGGGAGGAACACTCCCAAATTCCTTCTACGAGGCCACCGTCACCTTGATACCAAAACCAGACAAGGATGTCACAAAGAAAGAAAACTACAGGCCAATATCACTGATGAACATAGATGCAAAAATCCTCAACAAAATACTAGCAAACAGAATCCAACAGCACATTAAAAGGATCATACACCATGATCAAGTGGGGTTTATTCCAGGAATGCAAGGATTCTTCAATATACGCAAATCTATCAATGTGATAAACCATATTAACTAATTGAAGGAGAAAAACCATATGATCATCTCAATAGATGCAGAGAAAGCTTTCGACAAAATTCAACACCGATTTATGATAAAAACCCTGCAGAAAGTAGGCATAGAGGGAACTTTCCTCAACATAATAAAGGCCATATATGACAAGCCCACAGCAAACACCATCCTCAATGGTGAAAAACTGAAAGCATTTGCACTAAGATCAGGAACAAGACAAGGTTGCCCACTCTCACCACTCTTATTCAACATAGTTTTGGAAGTTTTAGCCACAGCAATCAGAGAAGAAAAGGAAATAAAAGGAATCCAAATCGGAAAAGAAGAAGTAAAGCTGTCACTGTTTGCAGATGACATGATACTATACATAGAGAATCCTAAAGATGCTACCAGAAAACTACTAGAGCTAATCAATGAATTTGGTAAAGTAGCAGGATACAAAGTTAATGCACAGAAATCTCTGGCATTCCTATATACTAATGATGAAAAATCTGAAAGTGAAATCAAGAAAACACTCCCATTTACCATTGCAACAAAAAGAATAAAATATCTAGGAATAAACCTACCTAAGGAGACAAAAGACCTGTATGCAGAAAATTATAAGACACTGATGAAAGAAATTAAAGATGATACAAATAGATGGAGAGATATACCATGTTCTTGGATTGGAAGTATCAACATTGTGAAAATGACTCTACTACCCAAAGCAATCTACAGATTCAATGCAATCCCTATCAAACTACCACTGGCATTTTTCACAGAACTAGAACAAAAAATTTCGCAATTTGTATGGAAACACAAAAGACCCCGAATAGCCAAAGCAATCTTGAGAACGAAAATCAGGCTCCCTGACTTCAGACTATACTACAAAGCTACAGTAATCAAGACAGTATGGTACTGGCACAAAAACAGAAAGATAGATCAATGGAACAGGATAGAAAGCCCAGAGATAAACCCACGCACATATGGACACCTTATCTTTGATAAAGGTGGCAGGAATGTACAGTGGAGAAAGGACAGCCTCTTCAATAAATGGTGCTGGGCAAACTGGACAGGTACATGTAAAAGTATGAGATTAGATCACTCCCTAACACCATACACAAAAATAAGCTCAAAATGGATTAAAGACCTAAATGTAAGGCCAGAAACTATCAATCTCTTAGAGGAAAACATAGGCAGAACATTCTATGACATAAATCACAGCAAGATCCTTTCTGACCCACCTCCTAGAGTAATGGAAATAAAAACAAAAATAAACAAATGGGACCTAATGAAACTTCAAAGCTTTTGCACAGCAAAGGAAACCATAATCAAGACCAAAAGACAACCCTCAGAATGGGAGAAAATATTTGCAAATGAAGCAAATGACAAAGGATTAATTTCCAAAATTTACAAGCACCTCATACAGCTCAATAACAAAAAAACAAACAACCCAATCCAAAAATGGGCAGAAGACCTAAACAGACATTTCTCCAAAGAAGATATACAGAATGCCAACAAACACATGAAAGAATGCTCAACATCATTAATCATTAGAGAAATGCAAATCAAAACTACAATGAGATATCATCTCACACCAGTCAGAATGGCCATCATCAAAATATCTACAAACAATAAATGCTGGAGAGGGTGCGGAGAAAAGGGAACACTCTTGCACTGCTGGTGGGAATGTGAATTGGTTCAGCCACTATGGAGAACAGTATGGAGGTTCCTTAAAAAACTACAAATGGAATTACCATATGACCCAGCAATCCCACTACTGGGCATATACCCTGAGAAAACCAAAATTCAAAAAGAGTCATGTACCAAAATGTTCATTGCAGCTCTATTTACAATAGCCCAGAGATGGAAACAACCTAAGCGCCCATCATCGGATGAATGGATAAAGAAGATGTGGCACATATATACAATGGAATATTACTCAGCCTTAAAAAGAAATGAAATTGAGCTATTTGTAATGAGATGGATAGACCTAGAGTCTGTCATACAGAGTGAAGTAAGTCAGAAAGAAAAAGACAAATACCGTATGCTAACACATATATATGGAATTTAAGGGGAAAAAAAAAATGTCATGAAGAACCTAGGGGTAAGACAGGAATAAAGACGCAGACCTACTGGAGAACGGACTTGAGGATATGGGGAGGGGGAAGGGTGAGCTCTGACAGGGCGAGAGAGAGTCATGGACATATACACACTAACAAACGTAGTAAGGTAGATAGCTAGGGGGAAGCAGCCGCAAGGCACAGGGATATTAGCTCGGTGCTTTGTGACAGCCTGGAGGGGTGGGATAGGGAGAGTGGGAGGGAGGGAGACGCAAGAGGGAAGACATATGGGAACATATGTATATGTATAACTGATTCACTTTGTTATAAAGCAGAAACTAACACACCATTGTAAAGCAATTATACCCCAATAAAGATGTTTAAAAAAAAAAAATGGTGGTGAGGGAAAACCTTTCCTGTGAGGAAGATTTTGAGCAGAGAGGGAATTATGCTGATATCTAAGAGATAAGTGTCCTAAACAGAGGTAATAGCAAAGGCAAACGTACCTGAGGACAATGTATTTGAAAAGGAATGGGAAAACAAATATGTGTGGAGTACTGCAAGCTAGAGAAAGAGTGGTAAGAGATCAGGACAGAGGGATTTTGGTGGCGGAGGCAGTGAGGAGGAGGTGGTGGTGCACAGTTAATCATCTTCTATGTCATCCTTGCAGTCACTGTCAGTACTATGCTCAGATATGCTCAGATCCTTTTTTTTTTTTAACCACTCCTACATGTCTCTCCCAGGCTTTGATGTGCTGGCTTTTGGAACTCATCCCTGAATATCTCTTCTTTAGCTCCTGGGGTCCCTTTCTCCACACATAGAAAGCTACTAGTGCCCAGGAATTATGTCTTCTCAATGAAGTCAGTGACTGACGGGCACAGCATAATGAAAACTAGTTCCAATGCCTTAAACATAGACCAACTCTGAAGAGTAATTTCCATTCTAGAGTTTCCTTGCAGAATAAAGTTAAAGCTGCCCTCCCACAGGGCTTTGCTTGAAATTGCCACCTTGCTTGGTTTCTTCCCCTACTTCCTTTATTCCAGTACCGTTTTTTCCCCCAGAGCATTTTCTTAATAAATATTTTGCACATGAATCATTTCTGGGTGTGTTTTTGAGGAACCCAATCTAAGACAAATAGATAGATCTCAGTAACCTGAACAGGTTAATCAGAAGATTCTAAGGATATAAACCTGGAGTTGGATTCCTCAATGACCAGATGGTATTAAGGATCCCATTACTCGTGGTAAGTGAAGTGTATATGCACTATGCCATGCTGGAGCACTGAGATTATTAAGATTTTCATTCACTGTGAACTGGGATGGATCCAAGTGGAAGGAGATACACAGGTATATTCAATATTGCCTGCACTGGAAAGAGATAGATGTTGTAATTTAAAGTATTGTCAGAATTATACGTTGTTACTGAGTGTAACTGATGCATGGAAGAGAAAAATGAAAGCTCCATGTCATCCAAATACCAATTCAAGACATGACTCCATGGTGGTATTCAAAGAGAAACTCAGTACTTCCCTGGTGGTGCAGTGGTTAAGAATCCACCTGCCAATGCAGGGGACATGGGTTTGATCCCTGGTCTGGGAAGATCCCACATGCTGTGGAGTAACTAAGCCCATGCACCACAACTACAGAGCCTGTGCTCTAGAGCCTGTGAGCCACAACTACTGAGCCCTCGTACCACAAGTACTGAAGCCCACCTGCCTAGAGGTGGGCTACTGCCTAGAGAGAAGCCACCGTAATTAGAAGCACATGCACTGCAACAAAGAGCAGCCCCAGCTCAGCACAACTAGAGAAAGCCTGCTCACAGCAATGAAGACCCAATGCAGCCAAAAATAAATAAATAAAATATAATTAAACAAAAAACAAAGAGAAACTCATTTCTTACAGCTGAAGGGCTGACTATGCTGAAGACCAGGCCCAGAATCTAATAAGAGGACCAGCACTTCAGAGAAAGCTGGATTTGTTGTCTCAGCAAGTCTCCAAGAGTAAAGTTGGACTCTGATAAGGAAGGACATCTCCATGGACACTTGTGGTATGCTGAAAAATGGTCCCACAGAAGATGTCCACACCCTTATCCTTAGAATCTTTGACTGTTACATCACATGGTGAAAACAGCAGGCGGTGGGGGAGCAGTCTTTGTAGATGTGATTAATTTCAAGATTGATGATAACAAGATTATCCTGGATTATCTGGTTGTGTCCTAAATGCAATTACATATACCCCTATAAGATGGAGGGAGATTTATTTTTTATGCATAGAGAAGTCAATGTGAAGATGGAGCAGAGAGAGATTTGAAGATGATTGTCTTGAAGAATGGGCATATTAATAATTTATGAGTCTTTTATGATAATTATCTGTTTCTCATTACTTAGTTCTGTCCATTTTTGCTTTATAATTTTGGAAATTGTTATCAGAGATTGCAGTCATAAGATTCTGATATATTCCTTTTGGATTATTGTTATTATCATTAGGATATATCTCATCTCTACCTCTAACAGTATTTCTTATTTTCACATCTTTTTCTGATGTCAGAATGTACATATTTTTACACATATTTTGTACATGATTTTAGTATTGCTACCCCAACTTTTGGTTTGTGTTTACATAGTATATAATTTTCACCCTTCTTCTTTCAAACATTATACTTTCTTATATTCAATATTTGTCTCTTTTATGAAGCATGACATTTTTAAGTGCATTCTGACAAGCTTAATCTTTTACTTGTAGTGTTTAGTCCATTTATAGTTGGTATAATTAAATAGATATCAGTAGGTACATCTACCATCATATTATTCTTTTTGTATTGGTCTATCTGTATTCTGTTCCATTTTCTATCATTGCTGCTTTCTTTTGGGTGAATAAATTTATGTCATTCATTTTCACCCTACAAGTAACTTGTTAGAAATACATATTTTAACTATTCTTCAGTTGTTACATAGAGATTATAATATGCATCTCACTACTGTCTAATGTGCTTTTGTAGTTTACTACTTCCTGATACTGTTGCAATATACTTTTTTTTTGTGTGTGTGTGTTACGTGGGCCTCTCACTGTTGTGGCCTCTCCCGTTGTGGAGCACAGGCTCCAGATGTGCAGGCTCAGTGACCATGGCTCACGGGCCTAGCTGCTCCACGGCATGTGAGACCTTCCCGGACTGGGGCACAAACCCGTGTCCCCTGCATTGGCAGGCGGACTCTCAACCACTGCGCCACCAGGGAAGCCCTACAATATACATTTTAATCTGCATTTACTACCACTCACCTTTTTTGGATATTGTCCTCCATTTTAATCCTACACACAATTTAACATCAACTAGATTTTACTCTTTTCTACTTGTGTTTTCATGTTTTGTTTTGGGTAATTTTCTTCCTGCCTGAAAAGAAGATGTGGTACACATATACAATGGAATATTACTCAGCCATTAGAAGGAATGAAATGGGGTCATTTGTAGTGACATGGATGGGATGGACCTAGAGACTGTCATACAGAGTGAAGTAAGTCAGAAAGAGAAAAACAAATATCGTATATTGATGCATATATGTGGAATCTAGAAAAATGGTACAGATGAACATGTTTGCAAGGCAGAAATAGAGACACAGATGTAGAGAACAAATTTAAGGACACGAAGACGGGAAAGGGGGGTGGGATGAATTGGGAGATGGGGATTGACATATGTACACTAATATGTATAAAATAGATAACTAATGAGAACCTACTATATAGCACAGGGAACTCCACTTCACTGTACAGTAGAAAATAACACAACATTGTAAAACAACTATACCCCCAAAAAAGTTAAGATAAAATAAAATAAGTAAAATAAATAAATCGTTTGATTGTTGTTTTTTTGGTGGAAGTCTTCTAGGGACAAATTTCTTCAGCTTTGTCTAAAAAAATTTTTATTTCACAATATTTTTAGGAAAAATTTCCACAGTGCTCAATATTCTTCTTTACTAGTTGTTGTTTCATTTTGTTCTTCCAGCTTTATAGAGATACCAATCCTTTGCCTTCTCACTTTGAGTGTTTCTATTAAGTCATATGTCACTCTCACTCTTGCCCTTAAAATGTAATGTGTCTTTTTCCCTCAGGCTGCTATTAGACTTATTCCTTTGTTTTTGCTTTTCAGCAGTTTTTCCATGATGTACCTTTGTGTAAATTTTTTTTTGTATTTGTTTTGTAAGCAATTTGATGAGCTTCTGGAAACTATTTTAATATCTTCTATCAGTTTAAAAATTGTGTTATATCTCTTCAAATATTACTTTTGATCCATTATCTTTCTTTATATTTTCCTTCTGGGACTCCAATGGTACATAATTACTGGAAGCAAGTTGTACTTGTCATTTTTTTCTCAATTTTTAAAATTATGGTAAAATATACATAAACATATAATTTTAATCACCTTTAAGTGCTCAGTCTGTAGTATTAAATATATTCATAATATTGTGATATCATCACCATCAGCCATCTCTAAAACACTTCTCATCTTATAAAACTGAAATTCTATATCCATTAAATAATAACTCTCCATTTCCTTCTAATCTCAGCCCCTGGGAACCACTATTATACTTTCTGTCTCTATGTTTTTTCCTAAATATTTTTGATGCTATTATAAACGGAATCATTTATATAATTTCCTTTTTGTATTGTCCATCATTAGTGTATAGAAATGCAACATTTTTGCACCTTTATTGAGATAATAATTGACATATACATCTTGTAAGTTTAAGGGGTTCAATGTGATTTGACCTATGTATACATTGTGAAATAATTAATAAAATTAGTTACATCCATCACCCCACATAGCTACCACTGTGTGTGTGTGTGTCTGTGTGTGTGGTGCAAACTTTAAAGATCTATTATCTTAGGAACTTTCAATTATACAATACAGTATTGTTAACTATAGTCACCCTGCTGTGCATTAGTCCTCCAGAACTTATTCTTCTTATAATTGAAAGTTTGTACGTTTTAAACATCTCCACCCATTTCCCCTATACCCAAGCCACTGGCAAATACTAGTATACTCTCTGTTTCTATGAGTTGGGTTTTATTAATATACCAAATATAAGTGAGATCATACAGAATTTGTCTTTCTCTGTTACTTATTTCACTTACATAATGAGCTCAAGTTCCATAGTTCCATCCGTTTGCTGCAAAGGGCAGAATTACCTCCTTCATAGTAGAATATTATCTTTATACATCCATCTGTCAATGGATGTTGATTGTTTCCATATCTTGGCTATTATAAATAATGTTGCAATGAACATGAGAGTGCAGATATCTCCTTGAAACAATTATTTTATTTCCTTCAATTTATAACCAGAAATGGGATTGCCAGATCATATGGTAGTTCTACTTTTAATTTTTTGAGGAACTTTCATATTATTTTCCATAGTGCCTGTACAAATTTACACTTCTACCAACAGTACACAAGGGATCCCTTTTTTCCACATCCTCATCAGCACTTGTAATTTCTAGTCATTTTGACAATAGCCATTCTAACAGATTTGGGGCCATATCTATAGTAGGCCTTTTTTTAATTTTGAGTTCCTCAATTATGTTTTTCTTTTTAAATTGGGGTATAGCTGCTTTACAATGTTGTGTTAATTTCTGCTCTACAATGAAGTGAATCAGCTATTTGCAAATGAAGCAACTGACAAAGGATTAAACTTCTAAATATACAAACAGCTCATGCAGCTCAGTATCTACTGTAATCTTGATTTGCATTTCCCTGATGATTAGTGAGGTTGGCTGTTTGTATATTTTCTCAGGATAAATGTCTATTCAGGTCCTTTGCCCATTTTATAATTGGGTTATCTGTTTTGTGATATTGTATGGGTTCCTTATACATTTTGGATCATAACTCCTTATCAGCTATATGATTTGCAAATATCTTCTCTCATTCTGTAGGCTACCTTCCCATTTTGTTGATTATTTTCTTTTGCTCTGCAGAAGCTTTTTAGCTTGATGTAGTAGTCCCACTTAATAATTTTTGTTTGTGTTGCTTGTGCTTTTGGTATCATTTCAAATTCTCCTTGCCAAGACCAATGTCAAAGAGCAAAAGTTGTCCCTATATTTTTGTCTAGGAGTTTTACAGTTTTAGGTATTATTTTTGTCTTTAATCCATTTCAAGTTAATTGTTTTGAATGGTGTAGTGTTTGGAGTTCACCTTCTTTCTTTTGCATGTGCATATCCATTTTTCCAGTCCCATTTATTGAAGACTATCTTTCCCATTGGGTACTGTTGGCTACCTTGTTATATATTATTTGACTGTATCTGCATGGATTCATTTCTGGGCTCTCAATTCTATTATTTTTGACTATGTGTCTATTTTTATGCCAGTACCATACAGTTTTGATTACTGTAGCTGTGTAATATATTTTGAAGTGAAGAAGTGTGATGTCTCTAGCTTTGTTCTTCTTTCTCAGGATTACTTTTGCTATTTGGGTTCTTTTGTGTTTCCATAACAATTTAGAGATTGTTTTGTCTATTTCTGTAAAAAAAAGAAAAAAAAAAGGCCTAGTGTCTAGATCTTTCACCTCCTTGGTTAAATGTATTCCTAAATATTTTATGTTTTTTTGTATCTACTGGGAGTTGGATTGTTTTCTGTATTTCTTTTTCAGATAGTTTGTTGTTACCATATAGTGTTAGCATTTGTTGTTGATTTTGTATTCTACAAATTTACTGAATTTGATCTTCCAAACAAACTTAACAGTTCATTTTGACAGAGAAAGACCTTCATCAGTCAGCTCAGCCTGGGGTACTGGGCTGGACAGCTTGTAGAATATCCCCAATATTTGAGCTCCACAAGGTTCCTAGTGAGCTATCTGAAGTGAGACGCTAGTGAGCCTCCTAGTGAGAGCCTGAAGGGCTGGGGAAGCTGGATATCCACCTTGATTTCTATTTTTCCCACTGAATTAGCCATAAAACAAAGAGGGTTCTCTCAATTTGGTCCTGGGCTGGCCAGAGGGAGGGGCAGTGTTGCCGTAGTGGAACTGCTTCTCTTACCCTATGAATGCAGTCCTTCTCAGTCTCTGTTGTCCCAGATCCTGGGATTATCACAGTGGTGTCTTGCCTATGCATAGTTGCTAGATGATCTTATGAAGGAAACTGAAGTCAGGAAATAACTGTACTGCCATCTTGATGACATCACTCTCCACAATGAATCTAATTTTTATGTGTTGACTTAAATCCTGCTAAATTGCTGAATTCCTTTATTAGTCCTAACAATTTCTTTGTGGAATTTTTTTTCTACATATAAGGTATCATCTGCAAAAAGATAATATTATTTTTTCCCTCCCAATTTGTAGCAGAAGCAGACATCCTTGCCTTTTTCCTGATCTTAGAGGAAAAGATTTTAGTCTTTCACCATTGAGTATGATGTTAGCTGTGGGTTTTTCATGTATGGCTTTTAATATGTTGACATAGTTTTCTTTTATTTTTAGTTCATTGAGTGTTTTCATCATGAAAGTGTGTTGAATTTTGCCAAATGATTTTTGTGCATCAATTGAGTTGAACATATGTCTGTTTTCTTCTTCATTTCTCAATGTGGTGTATTATGTTGATTGATTTTGGTATGTTGAACCATGTTTGCATTTCAGGAATAAATCCCACTTGGTCATAGTTTAAAATCGTTTTAATATCCACTGAATTCAGTTTGGTAGAATTTTGTTGAGGACTCTTGCATCAATGTTTACCAAGGATATTGTTCCGTAGTTTTTGTTTTGTTTTATTTTGTTTTTCCTTCTAGTGTCTTTGGCTGGCTTTAGTATCAAGAAAATGTCTTCAAAGAATGAGTTAGGAAGTGTTCTCTTTAATTTTTTGAAAAAAAAATAGTTTAAGAAGGATTATGTTATTTCTTCTTTAAATGTTTGTTAGAATTCATAACTAAAGCCATCAGGCTCATGGTTTTTTCTTTTGGGAGAGTGTTTTATTACTGTGTAGTGTGAGCCCTGACAGTTTTTAAATTTTTTTTTTCCTGTTTTGTAAAGCAAGTGCCTGATTTAACCTTTCATTTTAGAGGCATTTGCTTCAAAGATGGCTACCTCAGATAAACACATTGTCAGTCACAGGACTAGATAAAGAGCCAGGCCACTTCCTCTCACTAAGGCTCCTTTGTTTTAGCGATCTTGGTTCATTTCAACATCTAACCGTTTGGGCTGCTTGTTTCTTTTATGTTTTTGTTTTTGTTTTGTTTTGTTTTTTCCTCTTTTCATGCTTTAAATTCCCACTCTTAAGTGGTAAATTCCCCAATAATTAGAGAGTACCTGAATCCCTAGGCTCCACCCTTGACCCTAACAAAAGTAGAACCCCCAGCCTATGTTTTTTTGTCTCTCTCTACTTACAACCTCACTGTGTGACCCAGATGTACTGTGTAATTTCTAGGTCTTATAAGTAACAACTCTCTATTTTTTCAAAGATTCCAGATGGTTATTGCTATAGGTCATTTTCCAGTCATCATAAGAACCACAAGGGTCAACAACAACACTGTTTATTAATAGGATGAGACTTGCACAAAACATAATTTTTCAATGTCCTTACTAGTTATAGATAAATTCAGATTTTTTATTTCTTCTTGATTTAATCTTAGTCTGTTTTGTGTTTCTATGAATTTGGTCATTTCATCTTTGTTATGCAATTTGTTGGCATACAATCATTCATAGTCCTCTCTTATAATCCTTTTTATTTCTGTAGAATCAGTAGTAATGTCCCCAATTTTATTTATAATTTTAGTAACTTGAGTGTTCTCTCTTCTTTCTTAATCCATCTGGTTAAAGGTTTATCAATTATTTTGACCTTTTCAAAAAATCAACTTTAGGTTTCATTAATTTTCTCTGTATTTTTTCTATTTCTATGTCATTTATCTCTGCTCTAATCTGTATTATTTCTTTTCACTAATAGATTTTGGTTTAGTTTTTTTTTTTTTTCTAGTTACTTACATTTTAAAATTAGGCTGTTTCAGATCCTTCTTATTTTTTAACTTAAGCCTTTATAGCTATAAAATTCCTCATTAGCACTGCTTTTTCTGTATTCCATAAGTTTTGGTATGCTGTTTTCATTTTCATGCATCTCTAAGTATTTTCTAATTTCCCTTGTGATTTCTTCCTTGATCCATTTATTGTTTAAGAGTGTATTTTTTATTTTCACAAATTTGTGACTTTTTGGTTCTGATATTGATTTCTAACTTCACATAGTGATTGGAGAAGATACTTTATAAGATATAATGTCTTTAATTTTATTGAAAACTAAATTGTAGCTTAACATATGGTTGATCCTGGAAAATGTACAATATCTACTTGAGAAAAATGTGTATATTCTATAGTTGTTGCATAGAAGGTTCTGTACATGTTTGTTAAATATAGCTGGTTTATTATATTAAGTTTTCTATTTCCTTACTTATCTTCTGTCTGGTTGTTCTACTTATTATTTAGAGCTGGGTATTGAAGTCTTTAACTCTTTTTGTAGAACTATCTATTTCTCCCTTCAATTCTGTCAATTTTTGATTCATATAATTTAATGATCTGTTATTAGGTGTGTAAATGCTTTGATTGTAATATCTTTTTGCTATATTGAAACTTTTATTAATATATTATGTACTTCTTTGTCTTTTATAACTTTTTTTTCATTTATAGACTCTTGCCTAACATTGGTATTGCAGTGCTTGCTCTCTTTTGTTATTATTTCCATGAAATATCTTTTTCCATCCTTGTTTGTGAAGAGTCACTTCTCTGTTGTTTTCAGGAGTCCCCTTTTGTATTTGTCTTTTGAAAGTTTTATTATACTCTGTTTTAGTGTGGGTCTCCTTGAGTTCATGATACTTGGAATTTATTGAGCTTTGCAGATATTTAATTCACATCTTTCATTAAATTTGGAAAGTTTTCACCCATTATTTCATTAAATATTTATGTGCCCCTTTCTCTTTCTCTCCTGGGACTCCTGCAATGCATCTTTTGATATTTTTGATGGTTTTTCACAGGACCCTTAGTCTCTAGTCACTTTTCTTTAATCTCTTTTCTTTCTGTTCCTCAGATTTGATCATTTTTAGCCTTGTATTCTAGTTCACTAATTCTTCTTCCTGCTCAAATCTGCTTTTGTACACTTCCAGTGAATTTTTCATTTCATTTGTTATACTTTTGAGTCCCAGAATTTCTTTTTGGTTTCCTTTTAGGTTTTCTATTTATTTATTAATATTTTTATTTTGTGCATACATTGTTTTCATGACTTTCTCCACACCTTTCTCTAAATCTTTAAGCATCTGTAAGACAGTCATTTTAAAGTTTTTGTGAGGTAGCTCCATTATCAAGTCTTTTTAAGGGAATATTTCTATTGATTTATTTTCCTTTCAATTGGCCATACTTTCCTGTCTCCTTGTCTGCTTTGGGGCTTTGCTGTTCTTGTTGTTGTTGTTAAAAATTGGATATTTGAATCTAATAATGTGGTAACTCTGGAAATCAGATTCTCTTCCTTCCAGGGTGTTTTGTTTGTTTCCTTTGTATTGTTTTTGCCTTTTTGACTGTTGCAGTCTATCTCTGGGCCAAGGATAAGTCTAAGATGTAAAATTAAGGTCTTAACGGTATTTTTTGAGCTTTTCCTTTCTTTGAGCAAGCATGGTAACTTTCTAATTTCCCATATATATGTAGTTGATTTTGAATGTCTTAGTCTTTAATGTCTGACTCCCAAAAGGGAAAACTGAAGGGGAAGGAAATAAGGATATCAGAGTTGTAAAGCTTCTAGAAGTTACTTCAGCTGAAGAGGTGGGATATTGCAACAATGGGAGAAAGTGTAACAACGATGGCTGCCAGCCTCTTTGTACCTCTGAGAATCAGAAGCAGCAATTAGTGAGCAGGATGCAGCTGTCTGATATTTGGAGAACAGGGTCATTTTTGTCCACACTGTCCCTCACAAGCTGTGTGCAAGCTGCTCCAGAACACACTGCCATAGGACTGGGAGTGGGAGATGGGTAGTTGTTTCTATGCCAAAAGTTTAAAATGACCAAGGTTAAGCACAATTTACTGTCACGTCTTCCCCCTTTGAAGTTGCAAGCCTTCCACAGTTTCTAGAGTTACAAAATTGTTATATCAGACAGATTCTGCTGGTTCAATTGTAAGTGAGGAGTCAGATCTCCATGCTTTATACTTTGCATCTTCTCAGAATCCTCTTTATTTGTCTTTTACACTCTGTTCTGTATTACTCATCCCTTTTCGGCCTGTCATTATTTGGGAATGTACTCTATTTACAGATCTTCTACAGTACTTAATATATGTTTGCATATTCAGAAGAAAGTAGTCATGTATACTGACATTATCAATAGTAATGATTTCAACAATTATTACCTAAGGAAAATAGAGCTTAAAAGAGTAATAGGGTGTTATTTATACGTGATTAGGTTTCTAAACCGCTTCATTTTGGGCTTAAATTTCTGTCAGTTTTGAGTGATAATTATGATTATAATAGGCCATATTGACTCAGAGTCTTTATAGGCTGCTTATGTACTGCCAAAAATAAAGGCTCTTGATAATATAAAAATATAATATGACCTTCATACCATAAAAGAAAAATGATATTGAAAGTATATTCTTTGCCAGTAAGGAAATGTATTTTGTGCTTAAAATATTTAATTACCAGCAACTTGAATGTTGTCTATTGCTAACATTTTATTTTGCAGATTCAGCTTTTTATTTCCTTATGTGTATAATTTATGTCATTTTTAAAATTTATCAATAGTGTGTTTAATACTTAGGAAAAAACATTATCAGTTTATGTAATTCTAATTAATCTCCCAATTGAGACAAATGGAATAATAATGGGTATTTGAAGGTAAATACAAAGAGAAGGACATTTAGAGGGAAAAATACAGCTGTATAGGCTTGATTGACCCAAGATGTCGTCCATTTTTTTTCTAGGAGTAACAGCATGTATCATTCATCAGTTCCCCCTGCTTTAGTTACAATCCAGCATCATAAGCTAATTAGATGGTTAATTTCAATTGGCAGGACTGTGGCAAGGCATACCCTTTATTCATATTTGTTTAATGGAAGACAGCTTTAATGATTTCCTGGAATATTAGGCTGCATGAGAATGTCACCAGTCTGTCATCTCTATACATCTCTGAGCATCTCAACGTCTTTTATAATTAAAATCATATGACTTTGTAAATTGTGTAAGTTACTTTAGTTATGTCAAAGTTCATTGAATAATGAGCACTTCCTCCTTGCTAAATTTTCAAGGTGCTTTTGACCAATTCAGTCCTAACCCCACCACTTCATATTTATGCTCATGCACAGAACATTGCTCATATTCTCTACAAGTGTGCTATTTTTCTCCTAGCAATAATTCTTCCCTACTCTCTCACCATAGAAATTGAAATGCACATGCTCTTTGGTTTAAACAGTCTTTTAATCTCCACTAAGCATTCTTTGTTAGTTTTGTTTTTCTCCGTCTCCCCATGTAAGCAAAGTAATTTTGTTGCTTGTGAGAAAGCAATGATTATTTTATCTAAGACATAAACACATTGCTCAGCAGTAGGCCCATGGCTTCTATATAGTGCAAGTGGAATATGCAATATTCTTGCTAAAACACATTTATTCATGATACAGCTCAGACTAAGACAAACAGACAAAATTAAATTTTTGAATATAATAGCATTGTCCCTCAACACAAAAGACTAAGGAAGAGAGATTTTTGGTTATGAATGCCACAATATTATCCCAACATATGGTGATAAATTGTTGTGTAGTATTGTAAAGGTTTTGTCAGTAGTCACACTGTTACCTAGGATAATTTCCTTGAATTCAAACTCTCTATTATAGGAAGAAATAAAAATGATTAATGATTTGGTATTCAGTCAGCTCTATTTAAGTGGCCCATACAAACCCCAACACTTCCTCTCTTTAGTGGTTTCCTCTCAGGAATAGCACAATAGAAGGAGAGAAGAATCACAGATTTGCATGCTGCCAGCCCAAGGAACAGGGGATAAATAGATATAGATATAGCAATTAACAATGAATAACTCTCCTCACAGAATCATTCCCAGAGAAATGATCACACTTTAATCTGGCAGACACCCCTAACCCCTTAGACACAAATACACACACAAAACACACACACGTCATCCCTTCTGGTTTGCTTGGTAAAGCAAGTAACAGAGATACAGGCAAAGATGGCAGGGTAGAAAGACCCTGAGCTCACCTCCCCTCATGGGCACACCAAAATTACAACTATCAATGAAAAAGACCAGAACACACCCCCTAAAAAAATCTTTTACAACTAAAGATACAAAGAAGTAACCAGAATATGATGAGTAGGAGGGACAGAGTCACAATATAATCAGGTCCCATATCCCTGGGAAGATGACCCATAAATAGGAGAATGATTACAATTGCAGAGGTTCACTCAAAGTAATGAGGGGACTGAGCCCCTTGAAAGGCTCCCCAGCTAAGGGGTCCCACACCTGGAAGATGAGATCTTAGAGCATTTGGCTTTTTTTGTGTGTGTGAATTTTATTTTATTTATTTTTTTATACAGCAGGTTCTTATTAGTAATCAATTTTATACATATCAGTGTATACATTTTAATCCCAATCACCCAATTCATCACACCACCATCTCCACACCCCCACAGCTTTTGCCCCTGGTGTCCATACGTTTTTTCTCTACATCTATGTCTCAACTTCTGCCCTGCAAACTGGTTCATCTGTACCATTTTTCTAGGTTCCACATACATCTGTTAATATACAATATTTGTTTTTCTCTTTCTGACTTACTTCACTCTGTATGACACTCTCTAGATCCATCCACATCTCAACAAATGACACAATTTCGTTCATTTTTATGGCTGAGTAATATTACATTGTATATATGTACCACATCTTCTTTATCCATTCATCTGTCAATGGGTATTTAGGTTGCTTCCATGACCTGGCTATTGTAAATAGTGTTGCAATGAACATTGGGGTGCATGTGTCTTTTTGAATTATGGTTTTCTCTGAGTATATGCCCAGGAGTGGGATTGCTGGATCATATGGTAATTCTATTTTTAACTTTCTAAGGAACCTCCATACTGTTCTCCATAGTGGCTGTATCAATTTACATTCCCACCAACAGTGCAAGAGTGTTCCCTATTCTCCACACCCTCTCCAGCATTTGTTGTTTGTAGATTTTCTGATGATGCCCATTCTAACTGGTGTGAGATGATACCTCATTGTGGTTTTGATTTGCATTTCTCTAATAATTAGTGATGTTGAGCAGCTTTTCATGTGCTTCTTGGCCATCTGTATGTCTTCTTTGGAGAAATGTCCATTTAGGTCTTCTGCCCAGTTTTGAATGGGGTTGTTTGTTTTTTTAAATATTGGGCTGCATGAGCTGTTTATATTTTTTGGAGATTAATGTTTTGGTCGTTGATTTGTTTGCAAATATTTTCTCCCATTCTAAGTGTTGCCTTTTCATCTTGTTTCTGGTTTCCTTTGCTGTGCAAAAGATTTTAAGTTTCATTAGGTCCCATATGTTTATTTTTGTTTTTATTTCCATTACTCCAGGAGATGGATCAAAAAAGGTCTTGCTGTGATTTATGTCAAAGAGTGTTCTTCCTATATTTTCCTCTAAGAGTTTTATAGTGTCTGGTATCACATTTAGGTCTCTAATCCATTTTGAGTTAATTTTGTGTATGGTGTTAGGGAGTGTTCTAATTTCATTCTTTTACATGTAGCAGTCCAGTTCTCCCAGCACCACTTATTGAAGAGACTGTATTTTCTCCATTGGTTATCCTTGCCTCCTTTTTCATAGATAAGTTAACCATACGTGTGTGGGTTTATCTCTAGGCTTTCTTTGCTGTTGCATGATCTATATTTCTGTGTTTTGGTCAGTACCATATAGTTTTAATTGCTGTAGCTTTGTAGTATAGTCTGAAGTCCAGGAGCCTGATTCCTCCAGCTCCATTTCTTTCCCCTCAAGACCGCTTTGGCTATTTGGGGTCTCTTGTGTCTCCATACAAATTTTAAGTTATTTTGTTCTAGTTATGTAAAAAATGCCATTGGTATTTTGATAGGGATTGCATTGAATCTGTAGATTGTTTTGGGTAGTATAGTTATTTTCACAATGTTGATTCTTCCAATCCAAGAACATGATATATCGCTCCATCTGTTTGTTTCACCTTTAGTTCCTTTCATCAATGCCTTATAGTTTTCTGCATACAGGTCTTCTGTCTCCCTAGGTAGGTTTATTCCTAGGTATTTTATTATTTTTGTTGAAATGGTAAGTGGGAGTGTTTCCTTAATTTCTCTTTCATATTTTTCATCATTAGTGTATAGGAATGCAAGAGACTTCTGTGCATTAATTTTGTATCCTGCAACTTTACCAAATTCATTGATTAGCTCTAGCAGTTTTCTGGTAACATCTTTAGCATTCTCTATGTATAGCGTCATGTCATCTGCAAACAGTGACAGTTTTACTTCTTCTTTTCCAATTTGTATTCCTTTTACTTCTTTTTCTTCTCTGATTGCCATGGCTAGGACTTCCAAAACTATGTTGAATAATAGTGGTGAGAGTGGACATCCTTGTCTTGCTCCTGATCTTAGAAGAAATTCTTTCAGTTTTTCACCATTGAGAATGATGTTTGCTCTGGGTTTGTCATATATGGCCTTTATTATTTTGAGGTAGGTTCCCTCTAAGTCCACTTTCTGGAGAGTTTTTATCATAAATGGTGTTGAATTTTGTCAAAAGCTTTTTCTGCATCTATTAAGATGATCATATAGTTTTTATTCTTCAATTTGTTAATATGGTGTATCACATTGACTGCTTAGTGTATATCTAAGTATCCTTGCATCCCTGGGATAAATCCCACTTGATCGTGTTGTATGATCTTTTTAATGTGTTGTTGGATTATGTTTGCTAGTATTTTGCTGAGGATTTTTACATCTATATTCATCAGTGATATTGGTCTGTAATTTTCTTTTACTGTAGTATCTTTGTCTAGTTTTGGCATCAGGGTGATGGTGGCCTCATAGAATGAGTTTGGGAGTATTCCTTCCTCTGTAAATTTTTGTAAGAGTTTGAGAAGGATGGGTGTTAGTTCTCTAAATGTTTGATAGAAGTCACCTGTGAAGCCATCTGGTCCTGGACTTTTGTTTGCTGGAAGATTTTTAATCACAGTTTCAATTTCATTACTTGTGATTGGTCTGTTCATATTTTCTTTTTCTTCCTGGTTCCATCTTGGAAGGTTATACCTTTGTAAGAATTTGTCCATTTCTTCCAGGCTGTCCATTTTATTGCCATAGAGTTGCTTGTAGTAGTCTATCAAGATGTTTTGTATTTCTCTGGTATCTGTTGTAACTTCTCCTTTTGCATTTCTAAGTTTATTGATTTGAGTCCTCTCCCTCTTTTTCTTGATGAGTCTGGCTAAAGGCTTATCAATTTTGTTTATCTTCTCAAAGAACCAGCTTTTAGTATCATTGATCTTTGCTTTTGTTTCTATTTCATTTATGTCTGCTCTGATCTTTATGATTTCTTTTCTTCTGCTAACTTTGAGTTTTGTTTGTTCTTCTTTCTCTAGTTCCTTTAAGTGTAAGGATAGATTGTTTATTTGAGATTTTTCTTCTTTCTTGAGGTAGCCTTGTATAACTATAAACTTCCCTCTTAGAACTGCTTTGCTGCCTCCCATAGGTTTTGGATCATCGTGTTTTCATTGTCATTTGTCTCTAGGTATTTTTTGATTTCCTCTTTGATTTATTCAGTGATCTCTTGGGTATTTAGTAACGTATTGTTTATCCTCCAGGTGTTGGTGTTTTTTACGTTTCTTTTCCCTGTAATGCATTTCTAATCTCATAGCATTGTGGTTAGAAAAGATGCTTGATATGATTTCAATTTTCTTAAATTTACTGAGCCTTGATCTGTGACCCAAGATGTGGTCAATTTTGGAGAATATTCCATGAGCACTTGAGAAGAAAGTGTAATCTGCTGTTTTTGGATGGAATGTCCTATAAATATCAATTAAATATATCTAGTCTATTCTGTCATTTAAAGCTTCTGTTTCCTTATTTATTTTCATTTTGGATGATCTGTCCATTCGTGTGAGTGAGAGGTTAAACTCCCCCACTATTATTGTACTACCTTCAATTTCCTCTTTTATAGCTTTTAGCAATTGCCTTATGTATTGAGGTGCTCCTATGTTTGGAGCATATATATTTATAATTGTTATATTTTCTTCTTGGATTGATCCTTTGATCATTTTATAGTGTCCTTCCTTGTCTCTTGTAACATCCTTTATTTTAAAGTCTATTTTATCTGATATGAGTATTGCTACTCCAGCTTTCTTTTGATTTCCATTTGCATGGAATATCTTTTTCCATCCCCTCACTTTCAGTCCATACGTGTCCCTAGGTCTGAAGTGGGTCTCTTGTAGATAGCATATATATGGGTCTTGTTTTTGTATCCATTCAGCAAGCCTGTGTCTTTTGGTTGGAGCATTTAATCCATTCATGTTTAAGGTAATTATCGATAGGTATGTTCCTATGACCATTTTCTTAATTGTTTTGTATTTGTTTTTGTAGGTTCTTTTCTTCTCTTGTGTTTCCCACTTAGAGAAGTTCCTTTAGCATTTGTTGTAGAGCTGGTTTGGTGTTGCTGAATTCTCTTAGCTTTTGCTTGTCTGAAAAGCTTTTGATTTCTCCATCGAATCTGAATGAGATCCTTGCTGGGTAGAGTAATCTTGGTTGTATGTTCTTCCTTTTCATCACTTTATCGTGCCACTCTCTTCTGGCTTGTAGAGTTTCTGCTGAGAAATCTGCTGTTAACCTTATGGGAGTTCCCTTATATCTTATTTGTTGTTTTTCCCTTGCTGCTTTCAATAATTTTTCTTTGTCTTTAATTTTTGCCAATTTGATTACTATGTGTCTCGGCATGTTTCTCCTTGGGTTTATGCTGTAAGGTTCTCTCTGGGCTTCCTGGACTTGGGTGGCTATTTCCTTTCCCATGTTAGGGAAGTTTATGACTATAATCTCTTTAAATATTTTCTTGGGTCCTTTCTCTCTTCTCCTTCTGAGACCCCTATAATGCAAATGTTGTTACATTTAATGTTGCCCCAGAAATCTCTTAGGGTGTCTTCATTTATTTTCATTCTTTTCTCTTTATTTTGTGCTGCAGCAGTGAATTCCACCATTCTGTCTTCCAGGTCACTTATCCATTCTTCTGCCTCAATTATTCTGCTATTGATTCCTTCTAGTGTGGTTTTCATTTCAGTTTTTATATTGTTCATCTCTGTTTGTTTGTTCTTTAATCCTTCTAGGTCTTTGTTAAATATTTCTTGCATCTTCTTGATATTTACCTCCATTATTTTTCCGAGGTCATGAATCATCTTCACTATCATTATTCTGAATTCTTTTTCTGGAAGGTTGCATATCTCCACTTCATTTAGTTGTTTTTCTGGGGTTTCATCTTGTTCCTTCATCTGGTACATAGCCCTCTGCCTTTAATTTTGTCTATCTTTCTGTGAATTTGGTTTTTGTTCCACATGCTGCAGGATTGTAGTTCTTGCTTCTGCTGTCTGCCCTCTGGTGGATGTGGCTATCTAAGAGGCTTGTGCAAGCTTCCTGATGGGAGGGTCTGGTGGTGGGTAGAGCTGACTGCTGCTCTGGTAGGCAGAGCTCAGTAAAACTTTAATCCACTTGAATGCTGATGGGTGGGACTGGGTTCCCTCCCTGTTGGTTGTTTGTCCTGAGGTAACCCAACACTGGAGCCTACCTGGGCTCTTTGGTGAGACTAATGACAGACCCTTGGAGGGCTCATGCCAAGGAGTACTTCCCAGAACTTCTGCTCCTAGTGTCCTTGTTCCCATGGTGAGACACAGCCATGCTCCACCTCTGCAGGAGGCCATCCAACATTAGCCGGTAGGTCTGGTTCAGTCTCCCCTGGAGTCACTGCTCCTTCCCCTGGGTCCCGATGAACATACTACTTTGTGTGTGCCCTCCAAGAGTGGAGTCTCTGTTTCCCCCTGTCCTGTTGAAGTCCTGTAATCAAATGTCACTAGCCTTCAAAGTCTGATTCTCTAGGATTTCCTCCTTCTGTAGCTGGACCACCAGGTTGGGAAGCCTTACATGGGGCTCAGAACCTTCACTCTAGTGGGTGCACTTTTGTGGTATAAGTGTCCTCCAGTCTGTGATTCACCCACCCAGCAGTTATGGCATTTGATTTTACTGTGATTGCACCCCTCCTACTGTCTCATTGTGCCTTCTCCTTTGTCTTTGGATGTGGGGTATCTATTTTGGTGAGTTCCAGTGTCTTCCTTTCAATGATTGTCCAGCAGCTAGTTGTGATTCTGGTGTTCTCACAAGAGGGAGTGAGAGCACGTACTTCTACTCCACCATCTTGGTTCAGTAGTCTCTGAGCATTTGACTTTGAAGGTCAGTCAGGCTTACTTTCAGGAGTCTCAGAGGGCTGGAGAAAATAGAAACTTTACTCTTAGAGAGTGCACAAAATATCTCACATGCTCACATGTTCAGAGGCAGTAATTTGAAAGGGTCCTGGGTCAGATCTGCCTGCTGGAGTGTCTCCCATGGAGACAGGAAGTAACCACACTTCAACCTGAGGATGAAGACACTAGTAATAACCATTTCTGGAGGGGTCAATCTATCATGTAGAAATCGATTCTAGCAAGAACCATTTTAGAATCCTCCTTATGGTTTATTAGCCTTAAGACACTGACCTGTCCTGAAATAAAAGTCTATAGGTGTTAGTGCTGGGGTGCCACAGGCCAAGTAAGTAACTGGGCAGAGACACAGCCCCATCTACACACAGACAGGCAGCCTTAAGAGTTCCTGAGCCCACAGTCACCATGGGGAACCAGGCTTCCCATCAGAGGGCCAAAGATCCAGCCCCAAACAGCAGTGTCTAGGCACTAACCTGGGAATCTGAAGGCCCTGCAATCAAAGACCCTGGGACCCAGCTCCATCCACCAGTTAGCCTGCTCTAGCCTCAGGAGAAACCTCACTCACTAAGGGGCAGACACCACCTACAAGATAACAGCAGCTCTGTAGGTTGAAAACTGCCCACCCACTAGTAGGTCAGATACTACCTTGGTAACAGCTAGTTTCTGACCTCACCCACTAGCAGTCCAACACAAGCTTTGGGACCCCACAGCCAACTGTGTCAGGAACCAGCCCCACCAACGATTGATCGAACATCAACTCTGAGACCCCTGGGCCATGAAACCAGATCCCAAGAACTGACTCTGGCTACGAGTGGGCTGGCACTATCCCCAGGACCTAATTTTTCCAGCCAGTGTGTGGGCCAGAGCCCCAGGGCCCCCTGGACCCCGATTCTGCCCATCAATGAGCCAGCACTAGCCACAGATACCCCCAAGATTCCCCAGTCATCTGCCCCATGACCCAACCCCACCAACCAGCAGCTGGCAGCTTCTACAGAAGACAGAGACTGACAACCGATCAGGCCAGGGACCAACCAAGCATAACAGACTGTCCATAGTACTCAGTCCACTATGATAAAACAAACCACACGGCCCACAGGAGGCAAGCCTAGAACATATAGATTTGGTGAGGAGAGGGGAATATGCTGATGGGACACATAGGATGTCCCCTACAAAAGACCACTTTTCCAAAATTGGGAAATGTAACCCACCTATCATTTACATAGAGATAAAAACTTAGGCAAAATGAGGGGACAGAGGAACATATTCCAAACTAAAGAACAAAATAAAACTCCAGAAGAAGAACTAAGTGAAGTGGTGATAGGCAGTCTCCCAAGAAATAGTTCAGGGTAGTGATCATAAAGGTTATCAAAGAACATGGGAGAAGAATGGATGCACAGGGCAAAAATTTAGAAATTTTAAAAAAATGAGTCAGAAAATATAAAGAGCAACTAATCAGAGATGAACAATACAATAATTGAAATGAAAAATACACTAGAAGGACACAACAGTAGACTAAATGGTACAGAGGAAGGGATCAATGAGCTGTAAGAAAGAGTAGTGGATGTAACTGACTCTGAGCAGCAAAAAAAGAAAGGATAATGAAAAAAAATGAGAACAGTTTAAGACACCTCTGACACAACACGAAGCACACTAATATTCACATTATAGAGTCCCAGAAGGAGAAGAGAAAAGGAAAGGCTTAAGAACATATTTGAAGACATAAGTGCTGAAAAGTTCTCTAATTTGGGAAAGGAAACAAACATCAAAGTCCAGGAAGCATAGAGATTCCCATACAGGGTTAACCCAAAGAGGAACACACCAAGATACATTGCATTTTAAAAAGCAAAAATTAAAGATAAGGAGAGAATATTAAAAGCAGCAAGGGAAAAGCAACAAATAATATACTAGGGAACACCCTTAAGGCTATCAGTGAATTTTCAGCAGAAACTCTGCAGGACAGAAAAGAGTGGAGTGATATACTTAAAATTATGAAAGACAAAAACCTACAACCAAAAATATTCTATCTGGCAAGGCTCTCATTCACATTTGATGAAAATATCAAAAACTTTAAAGACAAACAAAAGTTAAAGGAGTTCAGAACCATTAAGAAATGTTAGAGGGATTTCTTCTAAGCAAAAAAGAAAAGGCCACAACTAGAAACATAAAAATTACAAATGAAAAAAGCTCATCACTAAAGACTAATATACAGTGAAGGGAGAAAATCATCCAAATGCTACACAAGCTAGTAGGAAGGATAAAGACAAAAGTACTAAAATCAGAGAGGGGGAAGATGGCGGTAGATTAAGACGCTGAGATCACCTTCCTCCCCACAGATACATCAGAGATACATCTACACGTGGAACAACTCCTACAAAACACCCATTGAATGCTGGCAGAAGACCTCAGACCTCCCAAAAGGAAAGAAACTCCCCATGTACCTGGGTAGGGCAAAAGAAAAAAGAATAAACAGAGACAAAAGAATAGGGACAGGACATGCACCAGTGGGAGTGAGCTGTGAAGGAGGAAAGGTTACCACACACTGGGAAGCCCCTTCGTGGGTGGAGACTGCGGGTGGCAGAGGGGGTAAACTTTGGAGCCACGGAGGAAAGCAGAGCAACAGGGGTGCGGAGGGCAAAGTGGAGAGATTCCCGAACAGAAGATGGGTGCCGACCATCACTCACCAGCCCGAGAGGCTTGTCTGCTCACCAGCTGGGACGGCCAGGGGCTGGGAGCTGAGGCTCGGGCTTCGGTTGGATTGCAGGGAGAGGACTGGTGGCATAAACACAGCCTGAAGGACTTAGTGCACCATGGCTAGCAGGGAGGGAGTCCAGGAAAAAGTCTGGAACTACCGAAGAGGCAAGAGACTTTTTCTTCCCTCTTTGTTTCCTGGTGAACAAGGAGAGGGGATTAAGAGTGCTGCTTAAAGGAGCTCCAGAAATGGGTGCAAGCTGCGGCTATCAGCGTGGACCACAGAGATGGGCATGAGATGCTAAGGCTGCTGCTGCTGCCACCAAGAAGCCTGTGTGTGAACACAGGACACTATCCCCACCTCCCCGCCCGGGAGCCTGTGCAGCCCACCACTGCCAGGGTCCCGTGACCCAGGGACAATTTCTCTGGGAGAACACACAGCGCACCACAGGCTGGTGCAACATCACGCTGACCTCTGCCACTGCAGGCTTGCCAGGCACTCCGTGCCCCACCATCCACCTGGCTTGAGTGAGCCAGAGCTCCCGAATCAGCTGCTCCTTTAATCCCCTCCTGTCTCAGTGAAGAACAGACGCCCTACAGTGACCTACACACAGAGGTAGGGCCAAAATCCAAACCTAAAGCCTGGAAGCTGTGCAGACAAAGAAGAGAAAGGGAAATTTCTCCCAGCAGCCTCAGGAGCAGCGGATAAAATCTCCGCAATCAACTTGATGTAGCCTGCATCAGTGGAATACATGATAGACAATGAATCATCCCAAATTGAGGAGGTGGACTTTGAGAGCAAGATATATTATTTTTTCCCCTTTTCCTCTTTTAGTGAGTGTGTATGTGTAGGCTTCTGTGTGAGATTTTGTCTGTATAGCTTTGCTTTCACCATGTGTCCTAGGGTTATTTCCATCCATTTTTTTGTTGTTTTTTTTTTTGTTTTTTTATTAAAATTTTCTTTCTTAATAATTATTTTTTATTTTAATAACTTTATTTTATTTTATCTTACTTTATTTTATTGTCATTCTGTTTTTCCTTCTACTATTTCTCCCTTTTATTCTGAGCCGTGTGGATGAAAGGCTCCTCCTGCTGCAGCCAGGAGTCACTGCTGTGCCTCTGAGGTTGGAGACCCAAATACAGGACACTTGTCCACAAGATACCTCCCACCTCCACATAATATCAAATGGCAAAAATCTCCCAGAAATCTCCATCTCAACACCAAGACCCAGCTTCACTCAACGACCAGCAAGCTACAGTGCTGGACACCCTATGCCAAACAACTAGCAAGATGGGAACACAACAACACACATTAGCAGAGAGGCTGCTGAAAAAATCATAAAAAGGCCACTGACACCCCAAAACACACTGCCAGACGTAGACCTGCCCACCAGAAAGACAAGTTCCAGCCTCATCCACCAGAACACAGGCACTAGTCCCCTCCACCAGGAAGCCTACACAACACACTGAACCAACTTTAGCCACTGGGGACAGACACCAAACACAACGCGAACTACAAACCTGCAGCCTCCAGAAAGGAAACCCCAAACACAGTAAGATAAGCAAAATGATAAGACAGAAAAACACACAACAGATGAAAGAGCAAGATAAAAACCCACCAGACCTAACAAATAAAGAGTAAATAGGCAGTCTACCTGAAAATGAATTCAGAATAATGATAGCAAAGATGATCCAAAATCTTGGAAATAGAATAGAGAAAATGCAAGAAACATTTAACAAGGACCTAAAAGAACTAAAGAGGAAGCAAGCAACAATGAACAACACAAAAAATGAAATTAAAAATAATCTAAAAGGGATCAATAACAGAATAACTGAGGCAGAAGAACGGATAAGTAAGCAGAAAGAAAACAAAGGAGAATGAAACAAAATGAGGACCGTTTAAGACACCTCTGGGACAACATCTGGAAGATAAAATAGTGGAAATAACTACTGCAGAGCAGAATAAAGAAAAAAAAAGGAAAAGAACTGAGGACAGTCTCAGAGACTTCAGGGAAAAAACTAAGTGAACCAACATTCGAAGTATAGGGGTTCCAGAAGAAGAAGAGAAAAGTAAGGGACTGAGAAAATATTTGAACAGTTTACAGTTGAAAACTTCCCTAATATGGGAAAGGAAATCATTAATCAAGTCCAGAAAGCACAGAGAGTCCCACACAGGATAAATCCAAGGAGAAACACGCCAAGACACCTATTAATCAAACTGTCAAAAATTAAATACAAAGGAAACATATTAAAAGCAGCAAGGGAAAAACAACAAATAACACACAAGAGAATCCCCATAAGGTTAGCAGATGTTCTTTCAGCAGAAACTCTGCAAGCCAGAAGGGACTGACAGGACATATTTAAAGTGATGAAGGAGAAAAACCTACAACCAAGATTACTCTACCCAGCAAGGATCTCATTCAGATTTGATGGAGAAATTAACACCTTTACAGACAAGCAAAAGCTGAGAGAGTTCAGCACCACCAAACCAGCTTTACAACAAATGCTAAAAGAACTTCTCTAGGCAAGAAACACAAGAGAAAGAAAACACCTACAATAACAAACCCAAAACAATTAAGAAAACGGGAATAGGAACATACATATCAATAATTACATTAAATGTAAATGGATTAAATGCTCCTACCAGAAGACACAGACTGGCTGAATGGATACAAAAACAAGACCCATATATATGCTGTCTACAAGAGACCAATTCAGACCTAGGGACACATAGAGTCTCAAAGTGAGGGGATGGAAAAAGATATTCCATGCAAATGGAAACCAAAAGAAAGCTGGAGTAGCAATTCTCATATCAGACAAAATAGACTTTAAAATAAAGAATATTACAAGAGACAAAGAAGGATACTACATAATGACCTAGGGATTGATACAAGAAGATTTAACAATTGTAAATATTTATGCATCCAACATAGGAGCACCTCAATACATAAGGCAAATACTAACATCCATAAAAGGGGAAATCAACAGTAACACATTCATAGTAGGGGACTTTAACACCCCACTTTCACCAATGGACAGATCATCCAAAATGAAAATAAATAAGGGAACACAAGCTTTAAATGATACATTAAACAAGATGGACTTAATTGATATTTTTAGGACATTCCGTCCAAAAACCACAGAATACACATTTTTCTCCAGTGCTCATGGAACATTCTCCAGGATAGATCATATATTGGGTTACAAATCAAGCGTTGGTAAATTTTAGAAAATTGAAATTGTATCAAGTGTATTTTCCAACCACAACGTTATGAGACTAGATATCAATTACAGGAAAAGATCTGTAAAAAATACAAACACAGAGAAGCAAAACAATACACTACTTGATAATGAAGTGATCACTGAAGAAATCAAAGAGGAAATCAAAAAATACCTAGAAACAAATGACAACAGAGGCACGATATACCAAAATCTATGGGATGCAGCAAAAGCAGTTCTAAGAGGGAAGTTTATAGCAATACAAACCTATCTTAAGAAAGAGGAAACATCTCAAATAAGCAATCTAACCTTGCTCCTAAAGCACTTAGGGAAAGAAGAACAAAAACCCCAAAGTTAGCAGAAGGAAAGAAATCATAAAGATCAGATCAGAAATAAATGAAAAAGAAATGAAGGAAATGATAGCAAAGATCAATAAAACTAAAAGCTGGTTCTTTGACAGGATAAATAAAATTGATAAACCATTAGGCAGACTCATCAATAAAAAAAGGGAGAAGACTCAAATCAATAGAATTAGAAATGAAAAAAGAGAAGTAACAGCTGACACTGCAGAAATACAAAGGATCATGAGAGATTACTACAAGTAACTCTATGGCAATAAAATAAACAACCTGGAAGAAATAGACAAACTCTTAGAAATGCCCAACCTGCCAAGATGGAACCAGGAAGAAATAGAAAATATGAAGCGACCAGTCACAACCACTGATATTGAGACTGTGATATAAAATCTTCCAACAAACAAAAGCCCAGGACCAGATGGCTTCTCAGGCAAATTCTATGAAACATTTACAGAAGAGCTAACACCTACCCTTCTCAAACTCTTCCAAAATATAGCAGAGGGAGGAACACCCCCAAACTCATTCTACAAGGCCACCATCACTCTGATACCAAAACCAGACAAAGATGTCACAAAGAAAGAAAACTACAGGCCAATATCACTGATGAACATAGGTGCAAAAATCCTCAACAAAATACTAACAAACAGAATCTAACAGCACATTAAAAGGATCATACACCATGAGCAAGTGTTGTTTATTCCAGGAATGCAAGGATTCTTCAATATACGCAAATCAATCAACGTGATACACCATATTAACAAACTGAAGGAGAAAAAACATATGATCATCTCAATAGATGTAGAGAAAGCTTTCGATAAAATTCAACACCCATTTATCATAAAAACCTTGCTGAAGTAGGCATAGAGGGAACCTTCCTCAACGTAAGAAAGGCCATATATGACAAACCCACAACCAACATTGTCCTCAATGGTGAACAATTGAAACCATTTCCACTAAGATCAGGAACAAGACAAGGTTGCCCACTCTCACCACTGTTATTCAGCATAGTTTTGGAAGTTTTAGCCACAGCAACCAGAGAAGAAAAAGAAATAAAAGGAATCCAAATCGGAAAAGAAGTAAATCTGTCAGTGTTTGCAGATAACATGATACTATAAATAGAGGATCCCAAAGATGCTACCAGAAAACTACTTGAGCTAATCAATGAATTTGGTAAAGTACCAGGATACAAAATGAATGCACAGATATCTCTGGCATTCCTATACACTAATGATGAAAAATCTGAAAATCAAATTAAGAAAACACTTCCATTTACCATTGCAACAAAAAGAATAAAATATCTAGGAATAAACCTACCTAAGGAGACAAAAGACCTGTATCCAGAAAATTATAAGACACTGATGAAAGAAATTAAAGATGATACAAATAGATGGAGAGATATACCATGTTCTTGGATTGGAAGAATCAACATTTTGAAAATGACTCTACTACGCAAAGCCATTTACAGATTCAATGAAATTCCTATGAAACTACCACTGGCATTTTTCACAGAACTAAAACAAAAATTTTCACAATTTGTATGGAAACACAAAAGACCCCAAATAGTCAAAGCAATCTTGAGAATGAAAAATGGAGCTGGAGGAATCAGGGCCCCGATTTCAGATTATACTCCAAAGCAACAGTAATCAAGAGAGTATGGTACTGTCACAAAAACAGAAATATAGATCAGTGGAAAAGGATAGAAAGCCCAGAGATAATCCCACACACATATGGTCACCTTATCTTTGATAAAGGAGGCAAAAATATACAGGGAGAAAAGACAGCCTCTTCAGTAAGTGGTGCTTGGAAAACTGGACAGGTACATGTAAAAGTATGAGATTAGAACACTGCCTAACACCATACACAAAAATAAGCTCAAAATGGGTTATAGATCTCAATGTAAGGCCAGAAACTATCAAACTCTTAGAGGAAAACATAGGCAGAACACTCTATGACATAAATCACAGCAATGTCCTTTTTGACCCACCTCCTAGAGAAATGGAAATAAAAACAAAAATAAACAAGTGAAACCTAATGAAACCTCAAAGCTTTAGCACAGCAAAGGAAACCATAAACAAGACCAAAAGACAACCCTCAGAATGGGGGAAAATATTTTCAAATGAAGCAACTGACAAAGGATTAATCTCCAAAATTTACAAGCAGCTCAATAACAAAAAAACAAGCAACACAATCCAACAATAGGCAGAAGACCCAAGTAGACATTTCTCAAAAGAAGATATACAGATTACCAAAAAACACATGAAAGAATGCTCAACATCATTAATCATTAGAGAAATGCAAATCAAAACTACAATGAGATATCATCTCAGACTGTTCACAATGGCCATCATCAAAATATCTAGAAACAGTAAATGCTGGAGAGGGTGTGGAGAAAAGGGAACACTCTTGCACTGTTGGTGGGAATGTAAATTGACATAGCCACTATGGAAAACAGTATGGAGTTTCCTTTAAAAACTACAAATAGAACTACCGTAAGACCCACGAATCCCACTACTGGGCATATACCCTGAGAATACCATAATTCAAAAAGAGTCATATACCAAAATGTTCATTGCAGCTCTATTTTCAATAGCCAGGAGATGGAAGCAAGCTAAGTGTCCATCATCGGATGAATGGATAAAGACGATGTGGCACATATATACAATGGAATATTACCTAGCCATTTTAGAAATGAAATTGATTTATTTGTAGTGAGGTGGATGGACCTAGAGTCTGTCATACAGGGTGAAGTATGTCAGAAAGAGAAAGATAAATACCGTATGCTAACACAAATATATGGAATCTAAGGAAAAAAAAAAAGTTCATGAAGAACCTAGGGGTAAGATGGGAATAAAGACACAGACCTACTAGAGAATGGACTTGAGGATATGGGGAGTGGGAGTGGTAAGCTGTGACAAAGTGAGAGAGTGGCATGGACATGTATACACTACCAAACATAAAATAGATAGCTCGTGGGAAGCAGCCGCATGGCACGTGGAGATCAGCTCGGTGCTTTGTTACCACCTAGAGGGGTGCAAAAGGGAGGGTGGGAGGGAGGAAGATGCAAGAGAGAAGAGTTATGGGAACATATGTATATGTATAACTGATTCACTTTGTTGTAAAGTATAAACTAACACACCATTGTAAAGAAATTATACTCCAATGAAGATGTTTAAAAAACCAAAATAAGTAATAAAATCAGCTATATTCACAATAAGCAGTGAAGGACTACACAAACCAATTAGATGTAAAATATGACATCAAAAACTGTATTTGTGAGAGGAAGAGAGTATGAGTAAAGGATGGTTAAAATGTATTTGAAATTAGGAAATAAGCAACTTAAAACAATCAAGTATGTACATAGATTGCTATATGTAAACCTCAAAGTAACCAAAACCCAAAAATGTGTGAAAGATACACACACACAAACACACACACAAAGGAATACAAAGATAATACTCAAGATAGTCATCAAATCACAAGAGAAGTGGACAAAAGAAAAGTACAAAAAAGACCTAAAAATACAACCCCAAAACAATTAACAAGATGGCAATAAGAACCTACATATCATTAATTACTTTAAATCTAAATGTACTACGTGCTCCTATCAAAAGACATAGAGTGGCTGAGTGGATACATGAACCAGATTCATATGTATGTTACCTATATAAGAGACTCACTTCAGATCTAGAGAGACCCACACAGACTGAAAATGAGGGAGAAAGGTATCCCATACAAATGGAAATCAAAAGAAAACTGTGGTACCAATGCTTATATCAGACAAAATGGACTTTAAAAAGATTGTTACAAGTGATAAAGAAGGACATTACATAATGATCAAGAGATTGATCCCAGAATTAAACAACTATAAATGTATATGCAGCCATCATAGTAGTACTTAATTATATAAACCAAATATTAATAAACATAATGGGAGAAACTGACAGTAACAATAATAGTAGAGGACTTCAACACCCCACTTATATCAATGGACAGAGGCTTTAAAGTACACATTAGATCAGATGAACTTAATAGATATATAGACCATTCCATCCAAAAGCAGCAGAAAACATTTTTTTCAAGTGCACATGCAATATTCTTCAGGTTAGATCACCTGCTAGGCAACAAAACAAGCCTCAGTAATTTAAGAAATCCTATCAAGCATCTTTTCTGATTACAGTGTTATGAGACTAGAAATTAACTATTACAAGAAAAAAAACACTTGAAAAACACAAACACATGGACCCTAAACAATAGGTTTCTAAATAACCAAAAGATCACTGAAGAAATCAAAGAAGAAATCAAGAAATACCTAGAGACACATGAAAATGAAAACACAACAATCCAAATTCTATGGGTTGCAACAAGAGCAGTTCTAAGAGCCATGTTTATGTCAATATAAACTTACCTCAGGAAACAAGAAAAATCTCAAATAAACTAACTAACCTTAGACCTAAAGGAACTGAAGAACAACAACCAAAATCCAAAAGTAATAGAAAGAAAGAAATCATAAAGATCAGAGCATAAATAAATGGTATAGAGACTAAAAGAAACAATAAGAAATATCAGTGAAAGTAAGAGCTGGTTCTTTGAAAAGATTAAAAAAAAACCTTTAGCCAGACTCATAAAGAAAAAAAAAAGGAGAGGGCCCAAATCAATAAAATCAGAAATGAAAAGGGAGAAATTACAACCAACACCACAGAAATACAAAGGATCATAAGAGAACCCTATGAAAAAGTATATGCCAATAAAGTGGACAGCATGGAAAAAAATGGTCAAATTCTTAGAAATGTACAATCTCCCAAAACTAAACCAGGAAGATATAGAAAATATGATCAGTCCAATTATCAGTAATGAAATTGAACCAGTAATTAAAAAAAAAAAAAAACTCAACAAACAAAAGTCCAGGACCAGATAGCTTCACAGGTGAATTCTATCAAACATTTAGAAATGAGTTAACACTGATCCTTCTGAAACTATTTCAAAAAATTGCAGAGGAAGGAATACTCCCAAGCTCATTCTATGAGTCCACCATCACCCTGGTACTAAAACCAGACAGATATCAGAAAAAAGAAAATTACAGGCCAATGACACTGATGAAGATAGATGCAAAAGCCCTCAAGAAAATATTAGGAATTAAATCCAACAATACATATAAAGGATCGTACACTATGATCAAGTAGGAATTATCCCAGGGATGCAAAAATTTTTCAATATCTGCAAATCAGTCAATGTGATATTTCACATTAACAAACTGAAGAATAAAAATTATATGATCATTTCATAGATGCATAAAAAGCTTTTGACAAAATTAAACATCCATGTACTACAAAAACTCTCCAGAAATTTTATACAGAGGAAACATACTTTATCATAATAAAGGTCATATATATGACAAACCCACAGCAAACATACTCAAAAGTGAAAAGTGGAAAGCATTTACTGTAATATTAGGAGCAAGACAAGGGTGACCATTTTCACCACTTTTACTCAACATAGTATTTGAAGTCCTAAGCCACAGCAATCAGAGAAGAAAATGAAATAAAAGGAATTCAAATTACAAAGGAAGAAGTAAATCTGTCACTATTTGCAGATGACATGATAAAATACATAGAAAACCTTAAAGACACTACCAAAAAACACCTAGAGCTCACTATTTAATTTGGTAAATTTGCAGGATACAAAATTAATGTACAGAAATATGCTGTATTTCTATACACTAACAATAAATTATTAGAAAGAGAAATTAAGGAAATAGCCCCACTTACATCATGTGATTACATCACATCAAAAGGAATATAATACCTAGGAATAAACCTACTGAAGGAACTAAAGGACCTGTACTGAGAAAACTCTAAAACACTGATGAAAGAAATTGAAGACAACTCAAACACATGGAAAGATATACCATGTTTGTGGATTGAAAGAACTATATTATATTATATTATGATTAATATATTATACAAATATTATATAATATATTATGGTTATTATATTATATAGAATAACCATACTACCCAAGGCAATTACAAATTCAATCCAATTCCTACCAAAATACTCAGGGCATTTTTCACAGAACTAGAACAATTTTAAAATTTGTATGGAAACACAAAAAAACCTTGAATAGCCAAAGCAATCTTGAGAAAAAAGAACAATGCTAGATGTATTATGCTCCCTGAGCATACTACTATCAGACTGTACGACTGAGCTATTTTAATCAAAACTGCATAGTACTGGCACATAAACAGAAACATAAAAAACTGGAACAGAATAGAGAGACCATAAGTAAACCCATGTACTCATGATCAGTTAATCTATGAGAAGGAGGCAAGAATATACAATGGAGAAAAGGCAGTCTCTTCAAAATTGGTTTTGTGAAAACTGGACAGCTACATGCAAAAGAATGAGATTAGAATATTTCCTCACACCATATACAACAATAAACTCAAAATGGATTAGAGACCTAAATATAAGACCAGAAGCCATAAAATTCCTAGAAGAAAACAAAGGTGGAACACTCTTTGACATAAATCATGGTAATATTTTTTGGATATGTCCCTAAAACAAAGAAAACAAAAGGAAAAATAAACAAATTGTACCTAATTAAACTTAAAAGCTTTTGCAGAGCAAAAGAATTCATCAGCAAAACAAAAAGACAACCTACTGAATGGAGAAAATATTTGAAAATGTTATGACTAACAAGAGGTTAATATCTAAACTATATTTGTGTATATAACTCATACAACTCAACAGCAAAAAACAAATGCCCAATTAAAAATCAGCAGAAGATCTGAATAGACATATTTCCAAATAAGACATACAGATGGCCAGCAGGCACATGAAAAGATGCTCAACGTGACTAATCAGTAGAGAAATGAAGATCAAAACCACAATTAGTTATCACCTTACACCTGTCAGAATGGCTATCACCAAAAAGACCACAAATAAAAAATGCTGGCCGGGATGTGGAAAAACGGGAACACTTGTGCACTGTTGGTGGGAATGTAAATTGGTGCAGCACTGTGGAAAACAGAATGAGGGTTCCTCAAAAAGTTAAAACAGAACTACCATATGACCCAGCAATTCCACACCTGAGTATACAACCAAAAAAATTGCAAACTCTAATTTGAAAAGATATATGCATCCCAATGTTCATAGCAGTATTATTTACAATGGTCAAGATATGGAAGCAACTTCAGTGTCTATCAACAGATGGATGGATAAAGAAGATATGATATATACATATATATATTTACATACACAATGGAATACTACTCAGCCATAATATGGGATGAAATTGTGCCATTTGCAACAACATGGATGGAGTTTAGAGGGCATTATGCTTAGTGAAATAAGTCAGATGGAGCAAGACAAATACTGTATGATACCACTTATATATGGAATCTAAAAAAAAAAAAACTGTGAATATGACAAAAAAGACTCAAAGATATAGAGAACAAACTAGTGGTTACCAGTGGGGAGAAGGACAGGGGGAGAGGCAAGATAGTGGTAGGGGATTAAGAGGTTCAAACTACTATGTATAAAATAAATAAGCTACAATGATATATTGTACAGCACAAGGAATATAGGCAGTGTTTTATAATAACTATAAAAAGAGTATAAACTTTAAAAATTATGAATCAGAATGTAGTGCACCTGCAACTTATATAATATTGTACATCAACTATGCCTCAATAAAAAGAAAAAAGAAAAGCAAGAAACAGTATGTACGCAACTCACATTACCCAGGGATTATTTAGGTAGTACATCTCACAGATTGCTCTATTTGCTCAGTCCTTATCCAAAATCTCATACACTGACTAGTAAACTGCACACAGCAATTATTTTTTTGCCCAGACTTTGTAGTTGGGTTTGCCTTTCATCTCCTAGTAGAAACTGATATCCTAAGGGACCCTAGGTTACTCTTCTCCATGGGCTCTTCTCTCTTCAGTTCCCCACTCCTGTCCCTTGTTTGGGACTGCTCTGCAATGCACTTTAGGAATCTAGAACAAATCTATTGTTTTTTATACACACTGAAACTCACAGACTGAAAAAGAAAATCCTTGTCCTTGGTATTATACAAAGGTTTTCCTCCTCCATGAGCTTTCATCCCTCTGTTTCTACTAATACTTCCTGAGTCATACTCTTTCCCTCACTAGTGGTGAGCCTTGGCTAAGTAACTAATGCCATAATAAAAAGCATGACCTAGTTACAGCCTTTTTACATATTTAATGACAGTTTTCAAAGAAAAACAAAAATAACTTTTTCAGTAAGGTTCAGACCTAAAGGTGTTTTTCAATACCACCCCTCTCACTCAAGTCTTCCTTTTTTAGTCTTTACCACACCTTATGAGATAACCAACATCACATATTTTTTTCATATTTTTGAACTGTGAATAAAATCAAATCAATTTATAATTACATTATATAATTTCTAATTATATGAATATGCTACTTTACTACTTTACTGCTGATGAACATTTCCGATGTGGGTCATTGTATTGTAAGGTTGTTTCGAATATGGACTGTTATAAATAATACTGCTCTGAACATTCTTGTCTTTTAGTGTATAACTCTATCTATCTAACAACATATCAATTTATCTACTATATCTATCTATCATCCAATCTATCTACATGTCTAATCAATAATTTTGGGGGGATCTATTCTCAGAAGTGTAATTTTTGGATCATTATAAAGCTGATGCATTTTTTTAAAAAAAATTCTTATTTAATATTGGAGTATAGTTGATTTACAATGTTGTGTTAGTTTCAGGTGTACAGCAGAGTGATTCAGTTATACATATATAAGTGTTTATTATTTTTCAAATTCTTTTCCCATTTAGGTTATTACAGAATATTAAGCAGAGTTCCCTGTGCTATAGAGTAGGTCCTTGTTGGTTATCTATTTTAAATAGTGTTTACATGTAAATCTCAAACTCCCAATCTATCACTCACCCCCTACCCTTTCCTCCTAGCAACCATAAGTTCATTCTCTAAGTCTGTGAGTGTTTCTGTTTTATAAATAAATTCATTTGTATCATTGTTTTTAGATACCACATATAAGTGATATCATATGATATTTGTCTTTGTCTGTCTGACTTACTTAACTTAGTATGATAATCTCCAGGCCCATTCAGGTTGCCGGAAATGGCATTATTTCATTCTATCTAAAAGCCGAGTAATATTCCATTTTATATATATATATGTATGTATGTATGGAATATATATACCACATCTTCCTTATCCACTCATCTGTTGATGGACATTTAGGTGACTTCCATGTGTGGGCTATTGCAAACAGTGCTGCAATGAACATTGGGGTGTCTGTATCCTTTCGAACCATGTTTTTCTCAATATATATACCCAGGAGTGGGATTGCTGGATCCTATGGTAGCTCTATTTTTAGTTTTTTAAAGAACCTCCAAAGTGTTCTCCATAGTGGCTATACAAATTCACATTCCCACCAATGGTGTAGGAGTGTTCCGTTATCTTCACACGCTCTCCAACATTGTTTTTTGTAGACTTTTTTATGATGGCCATTCTGCCTGGTATAAGGTGATATCCCATTGCAGTTTTGATTTCCATTTCTCTAATAATTAACAGTGTTGAGCATCTTTTCATGTGCTTCTTGGCCATCTGTATGTCTTCTTTGGATAAATGTCTATTTAGATCTTCTGTCCATTGTTTTTTTATTTTTTTCTCTTTTTTGTCCAAATTATTATTTATTTATTTATTTATTAACATCTTTATTGGAGTATAATGGCTTTACAATGGTGTGTTAGTTTCTGCTTTATAACAAAGTGAATCAGTTATACATATACATATGTTCCCATATCTCTTCCCTCTTGTGTCTCCCTCCCACCCTCCTTATCCCAACCCTCTAGGTGGTCACAAAGCACCGAGCTGATCTCCCTGTGCTATGTGGCTGCTTCCCACTAGCTATCTATTTTACGTTTGGTAGTGTATATATGTCCATGCCACTCTCTCACTTTGTCACAGCTTACCCTTCCCCCTCCCCATATCCTCAAGTCCATTCTCCAGTAGGTCTGTGTCTTTATTCCCATCTTACCCCTAGGCTTTTCATGATATTTTTTTTTCTTAGACTCCATATATATGTGTTTTGAATGGTTGTTTGTTATTTGACCTTAAATTTCATGAGCTGTTTGTATATTTTGGAGATTAATCACTTGTTGGTCTCTTTGTTTGCAAATATTTTCTCCCATTCTGAGAGTTGTCTTGTTTATGATTTCCTTTGCTGTGCAAAACCTTTTGAGTTTAATTATGTCCCATTTGTTTATTTTTGTTTATATTTCCATTATACTAGGCGACAGCTCAAAAAAAGTTATTGACATGATTTATGTCAAATACTATTCTGCCTATGTTTTCCTCTAAGAGTTTTGTAGTATTCAGCCTTATATCTAGGTCTTTAATCCATTTTGAGTTTATTTTTGTGTATGGTGTTAAAGAATGTTCTACTTACATTTTTTCACATATAGCTGTCCAGTTTTGCCAGCACCACTTACTGAAAAGACTGTTGTTTCTCCATTGTATAGTCTTATACTATAAGACTTTGTCTTATACTAATGTCTTTGTCATAGATTAATTGACCATAGGTGTGTGAGTTTACTTCAGGGCTTTCTATCCTGTTCCACTGAGATATATTTCTGTTTTTGAGCCAGTACTAAACTGTCTTGATTACTGTAGCTTTGTAGTATAGTCTGAAGTCAGGGAGCCTGATTCCTCCAGCTGTTTTTCTTTCTCAAGATTGCTTTGGTTATTCAGGGCCTTTTGTGTCTCCATACAAATTTTAACATTTTTTTGTTCTACTTCTGTAAAATACACCATTGGTAATTTGATAGGGCTTGCATTGAATCTGTAGATTCCCTTGGGTAATATATTCATTTTGACAATATTGATTCTTCCAGTCCAAGAACATGGTATATCTTTCCATCTGTTTGTGTCACCTTCGATTTCTTTCATCAGTGTCTTATAGCTTTTGGTGTACAGGTGTTTTGCTTCCTTCAGTATGTTTATTCCTAGGTATTTTACTCTTTTTGATGTGATGGTAAATGGGATTATTTCTTTAATTTCTCTTTCTGATCTTTCATTGTTAGTGTATAGAAATGCAAGAAATTTCTTTGTATTAATTTTGTGTCTTGCAACTTCATCAGATTCATTGATGAGCTCTAGTAGTTTCTTGGTAGCATCTTTAGAATTTTCTGTGTAGAGTATATGTCATCTGCAAACAGTTTTACTTCTTCTTTTCTAATTGAATTCCTTTTCTTTCTTTTTCTTCACTGACTGCCATGACTATGGATTCCAAAACTATGTTGAATAGTAGTGGTGAGAGTGGACCTCCTTGTCTTGTTCCTGATCTTAGAGGAAATGCTTTCAGTTTCTCACCATTAGAAATGATGTTTGCTGTGGGTTTCTGGTATATGGCCTTTATTATGTTGAGTTATGTTCCCTTTATGCCCTCTTTCTGGACAGTTCTTATCATAAATGGGTGTTGAATATTGTCAAAAGCTTTTTCTGCATTTATTGAGATATCATAATGTTTTTATTCTTCAATTTGTTGATATGCTGTATCACACTGATTGATTTGTAGATACTGAAAAATCTTTGCATCCCTGTGATAAATCCCACTTGATCTTGTTGTATGATCCTTTTAATATATTGTTGGATTTGGATTGATAGTGTTTTGTTGAGAATTTTTGCATCTATGTTCACCAGAGATGTGGGTCTGGAAATTTTTCTTTTTTTGTGATATCTTTTTCTGGTTTTGATATCAGGGATTTGGTTGCCTCATAGAATGAGTTTGGGAGTGTTCCTTCCTCTGCAATATTGGAATTGTTTTAGAAGGATAAGTATTACCTCTTCTCTAAATGTTTGATACAATTCACCTGTGAAGCCATCTGGTCCCGGACGTTTGTTAGTTGGGTGTTTTATAATCACAGTTTCAATGTCAGTACTTGTGATTGGCCTGGTCATATTTTCTATTTCTCCTTGGTTAAGTCTTGTAAGCTTGTACCTTTCTAAGGATTTGTCCATTTCTTCCAGGTTGTCCATTTTTTTAGTATATAGTTGCTTATAGTAGTCTTTTATGAGACTTTGTATTTCTGTGGTGTCCATGTTGTAACTTCTTTTTCATTTCTGATTTTATTGATCTGAGCCCTCTCCCTTGTTTTCTTAGGAGAAAGGCTTGTTTTGTGGCCCAGCATGTGATAAATCTTGTAGGATGTTCCATGTGCACTTGAAAAGAATGTGTTTTGGGCTTTTGGATGGCTTGTTCTATAAATAACAATTAAGTCCATGTGATCTAATGTGTCATATAAGGCCTGTGTTTCCTTATTGATTTTCTGTCTAGATGATCTGTCCATTGATGAAAGTGGGGTGTTAAAGTCCACCACTATTATTGTGTTACTGTCAATTTCTCCTCTTATGGCTGTTAGTACTTGCCTTATATATTAAGGTGCACTTATGTTGGGTGCATATACATTTACAATTGTTATATCTTCTTCTTGGATTGATCCCTTGATCATTATGAAGTGTCCTTCTCTTTCTCCTGTAACAGTCTATTTGAAGGTCTACTTTTTCTGATATGAGTATTGCTACACCAACTTTCTTTTGATTTCCATTTTCACAGAATACCTTTTTCCATCCCCTCATTTTCAGTCTGTATGTGTCCATAGGTCTGAAGTGGGTCTCTTTTAGACAGCATATATATGGGTAATGTTTTTGTAACTATTTATCCAGTCTATGTCTTTTGGTTGGAGCATTTAATCCATTTGCATTTAAGGTAATTATTGTGATGTATGTTCTTATTGCCATTTGTTAATTGTTTTAGATTTGTTTTGAAGGTCTTTTTTATTCCCTTTCTCTTTTGTGCTCTTCTCTTGTGATTTGAAAACTAAATTCAGTGTTGTGTTTGGTTTCCTTTTTCTTTTTGTGTATCTATCTATTGCAGATTTTTGGTTAGTGGTTACCATGAGGCTTTGGTATAGCAGTCTGTATGTATAAATAAGATTGCTTTCAGTTCCTGGTCTTTTAATTTCAAATGCATTGCCAGTGTCCTGCATTTGTGTTCTCCTCTTCTCACAATTGCTGGTTTTGATATCATATTTGTGTGTGGATGATTTCCTATCTTTTCTCTGTGTTTGCCTTTACGAAAGAGGTTTTCCATTCATAATTATCTCATTTCTAGTTTTGGCCTTTTCCTTTCTGTCTAGAGAAGTTTCTTTAGCATTTGTTACAAAGCTGGTCTGGTAGTGCTGAATTATATTAACTTTTGCTTGTCTGTAAAGCTTTTGATTTCTCCACCGAATCTGAATGAGAACCTTGCTGGATAGAATATTCTTGGCTGTAGATTCCTCCCTTTCAGCACTTTAAAAACATTAATATATTAATTATATTAATATATTTAATTATATTAATCCCTTCTGGACTGCAGAGTTTCTGCTGAGAAATCAGCTGATTACCTTATGGGAGTTCCCTTTTATGTTATTTGTTGCTTTTCTCTTGCTGCTTTTAATATTTTTTCTTTGTCTTTAATTTTTGTCAATTTGATTACTATTTGTCTTATTGTGTTCCTTCTTGGGTTTATCTTGCCTGGGACCCTCTGCACTTCCTGGACTTGGGTGACAACCTTTCCCATGTTAGTGAAGTTTTCAGTTATTAACTCTCCAAATATTTTCTCAAGTCCTTTCTCTGTCTTCTCCTTATGGGACTCCTATGATGCAAATATTGGTGCATATAATATTAGCCCAGAGGTTTCTTAGATTGTCCTCATTTCTTTTCCTTCTTTTTTCTTTATTCTGTTCCCCAGTAGTGATTTCTACCACTCTGTCTTCCAGTTCATTTATCCGTTCTTCTGCCACAGTTATTCTGATTTTGAGTCCTTCTAGAGTATTTTTCATTTCATTTATTGTATTTTTCTTCTTTGTTTTGTTGTTCTTTAGTTCTTCTAGGTCTTCATTAAACATTTTTGTATCTTCCCCATCCTTGCCTCCATTCTTTTTCTGAGCTCTTAGATCATCTTCACTATCATAACTCTGAAGTCTTTTTTGGGTAGATTGCCTATCTCCACTTCACTTAGTTGCTCTTCTGGGGTTTTATTTTGTTCCTTCATCTGGGACATATTCCTCTGCCATCTCCTTTTGTCTAATTTTCTGTGTGGTTTCTGTTCTTCAGACTGAAGGGTTGTATTTTTTTTTCTCACTTCTGCTATCTGCCCCCTGGTGGATGAGGCTTTCTAAGAGGCTCTGCATGATTCCTAATGGGAGGGACTGGTTTCCACCCTCTGGTGGGTGGAGCTTGGTCTTGTCCCTCTATTGGATAGGGTCATGACAAAGGGTGTGACTAGAGGGCTGTTGGCTCAGTAAGACTTTAACCAGCCTGTCTACTCATGGGTGGGGCTGTGTTCCTGTCCTGTTGGTTGATTGGACTGAGGCATCCCATCACTGGAGCCTGCAGGATGTTGGGTGGGGCCAGGTCTTATCAAAATTGTGGCCTCCAGGAGGGCTCATACCAAAGAGTACTTCCCAGAACTTCCATCACAAGTGTCTTTGTCCCTGAAATGAGCCATAGCTGCCCCTGACTCTGCCTGAGAGGCTCCAATACTAGCAGGTAGGTCTGGCCCGATCTTTTATGAGGTCCCTGCTTTTTTCCCTGTGTCCTGGTGCACACAAGACCTTGTGTGTGTCCTCCAAGAGTGAAGTTTCTGTTTCCTCTAGTCCTGTGGAATTCCTGTGATCAAACCCTTCTGGCCTTCAAAGCCAGATTCTCTGGAGGCTTCTCTTGTTGCCTGACCTCCAGGCTGGGGAGCCTGAAGTGGGGCTCAGAACTTTCACTACTATGGGATAACTTCTGAGGTATAAGTATTTTCCAGTTTGTGGGTTGCCTTCCCAGTGGGTATGGGATTTGATTTTGTCGTGATTGTGCCCTTCCTACCATCTCATTGTGGCTTCTTCTTTGTCTTTTGATATAGGGAATTTTTTCTGGTAGGTTCCAGCATTTTTTTGTCCATGGTTTTTCAGCAGTTATTTGTGATTTTGGTGTTTTTGTAAAAGGTGGTGGGCTCACATCCTTCTACATTGCCATCTTGTCTCCATCTCCCCTGATGCATGGTAGTAGATACTGGTCAAAGAGTATTTGAAAGTCACTATGCCACTTTCATCTTGGAGTAGCAGAACATGAGGATTCTGGTTATCCTGCTAATTTTCATATTGTCTATCTTTTTACTTTAATCACTTACTGGATTTTTTGTATTGTTGTTTTAGCCAACATTCCCCTAATTACCAATAATGTTGAGTATCTCTTTACACATTTATTGGTCATATATATATACATATATGTGTATATATATATATATATGTGTGTGTGTATAATATATATATATATATATATATATATATCCTGTTTTGTAGTGTGCCTGTTCCAGTGTCATACCCATTTAATTTCTGTTGGGTTTCTTTGTAATTTCCTTATTTATTTTTAGGAGCTTTTTTTTTTTTTTTAATTTAGGATTCAAGTCCGGTGTCAGTTATATGTGTTAGAATTATGTTGTCCATTCTGCAGGTTGCCATTTCACTCTTATTTTGAATTTCCAAAACTTTTAATTTTAATGTATTTCAATTTATGAAACTGCACTTATAGACAGTGCTTTATTTGTTTTCTTTACAAAAATGTGCCTATCTACCTCAAGATCATGTCAGTAGTCTCATATAATTCTCTAAAAGTTTTACTCTTTTTCCTTTCATACTAATATCTATAAAGTATTTGGAATTAACTTTTGTGAACAGTATAAAGTAGAAGTCAAATTTCATATTTTAAAAAATATGGATATCCCGTTAACCTAACAATTTAATACAGAGATGTCTCCTCACTCTTCTTTCTTAGCTCCACTTTTGTCATAAGTCATGTACCCCTTTAATATTGGATCTGTATCTGCACTATCAATGTTACTCTGTTGTTTATTGATGTATATCATGGTTGCTAGTTTTTAATTGTACAAGTCTTTATAAACATTAAAATCAGCTTGTAGCCAAACACAGGAATACAGCCACTAGAATTTTGATTGGAAAAGTTATATGTACCCCAGTGATCATTGAAGCATTATTTACAGGAGCCAAGATATGGAAGCAGCCTAAGTGTCCATCAACAGATGAGTGAAAAAATATGTTGTATATATATACAGTGGAATATTACTCAACAATAAAAAAGAATGAAATCTTGCCATTTTGGGCAACCTGGATGAACCTGTAGTTCTTAGTGAACTCTATGCTAAGTGAAATTTCAGACGTAGAAAGACAAACATTGTATGTTTTCACTTATATGTTAAATCTAAAAAACAAAACAAATGAACAAGTATAACAAAACAGAAACAAACTCACAGATACAGAGAACAAACTAGTGGTTGCCAGAGGGGAGGGGGTGGGGAATGGGTGAAATATGTGAAGGGGACCAAGAGGTAAAAAATTACTGTTATAAAATAAATAAGTCACAGGGATGTAATGTACAGCATAGGGAATATAATCAATATAATCATAACAACTTTCTATAATGCATAATCTATAAAAATATCTTATCACTATGTTGTACACCCAAAAATAATATAATATTGTAAGGCAAATATATTTCAATTAATTAATATAAAATAATCAATTTCAAAATACAACTATAGGTCAATTTGGGGAGAATTTTTGCCTTTATAGTATATTTTGCATGATATATCTAGTTACTAAGTTCCTCTCTAAATTTTCTTAAAATATATTATGATTTTCTGTATAGATATCTTTAATATATTCCATTTATTTTTGGTATTTTATAGTTTTGATGTTATTTATTTTTGTTTTATTTAATTTATTTTTTTGTCTGTGTTGGGTCTTTGTTGCTGCATGAGGGCTTTCTCTAGTTGCAGCAAACAAGGGCTACACATTTTTTTGCAGTGCATGGACTTCTCATTGTGGTGGCTTCTCTTGTTGTGGAGCATGGGCTCTAGGCACATGGGCTTCAGTAGCTGCAGCACACGGACTCAGTAGTTGTGGCTCATGGGCTCTAGAGCGCAGGTTCAGTAGTTGTGTTGTGCATGCTTAGCTGCTCCCCGGCACGTGGGATCTTCCCAGACCAGGATTTGGACCTGTGTTCCCTGCATTGGCCGGTGGATTCTTAACCACTGCACCACCATGGAAATCCAGTTTTGATGTTACTTTAAATGAGATTTTTCATCATTAAATTTCCTGCCCATTTTCTTGCATATTACAATTTGTATGTATTGAAATTTTATGCAGCATTCTTCTAAACTAAATTATTATTTCCATTATTAATCTATAGTTTCTTTTGGATGTGTCTACAAATATGACAATATCCTCTCTGAATATGTTTTTCCTTTACAGTTTTTATAATGAATAACCATATAACTACTTAAAAAAATAAATACTTTATTTAAGTCTTTCAGACAAGAAAAATTCCAGACTCAAATTATTTTAATGGTTATTGCTACACTACATTATTATATCAGAAATTAGGAAAAGATAGAACTCTTCAATTTGTTCTATGAGAACAGCCTAACTTTGATAGCAAAACCTGACTAGAAAGTTACAAGAAGAAAATCATAGACTAATCTCATGAACATAGATGTAAAAATATTGAATGAAATACAAGAAAAGTGAAACAAGAAATACAGAAAAAGAATCATATAATACTACTTAGTTGGGGTTATTCAAGGAATGTAAGGGAATTATTACATTTTAAAATCAATCAACATATTCAACATTGTACTAGACATTTTAGCCAGTGCAATAAAGAGGTAAGAAAAGATATATATGTATATATATATATATGTATGTGTGTGTGTGTGTGTGTGTGTGTGTATATACATAATTCATTCAACTTAATTATTTTATGTTGATATCTCATAATATTTGGGCACTTTGACATCAAAACAAATAGTAAATATGTGTTCAGGAATTCTACATATTGTTTCACATAAAAATATTTTTGAACATCTGAACTGTACAAAATATACTTTACTAGCTATGGTGGAAAATATATGGATGAGGTAGACTTCATTCTTACCTTAAAGAAACATACAAACTAGTCATGGGGGTGAACAATGAATTGTTTTAAAATACAATGCAATGCACTATATACATTGCCCCTTTCCTAATAGCTAACACAAGATGTAAATCCTTGACTTAATCTCCTCAATTTAGAGGCCCAAACTATAGACTAAGGACAATCCATGTGTTTTGCATACTCTAAACTATGACCCTCTCCTATGGTCTGCTATTTTTTCAATTTATTTTTTTTTTGAAAGGGAAAATATTTACTTGTTTTTTGCTTTGTTGAATTCTAACTGAAATTTAGCATGCCTTTTCTTTTTACGTTCTTTTTTTTTATACAATTTTTAAAGATTATGCTCCATTTACCCTTATTATAAAATATTGGCTATATTCCCTGTGCTTTTCAATTTATTTTGTTTGTTGAATTTTTGCCTGTTAAAGCTTTCTGAGTGGCTTAAATACACATTAATCATTCAAGATTTAGTGCAAATTATTTCAATCATATTGCTTCCTTCTGACAACAGATTAGCTCACCTGATCTAAGAGAAGGTTATCATTGTTCTGGGGAACTACATGTAAAGTGGCTTTGTGGAGAATGTACTCCCTTAGTGCAAGTAAGTATAGAACACTGTTATAGAAATAGCAAGCCTGACTGGTATGTAGATGTTCATAAAAGGGTACTGTTCTGGTATATAAGAAACACTCAAAACTTCTTGACTTAAAACCACAAAATCATTTTTTTATTAACCTGCCATTTGTGCAGGTGTTGGTAGGAAGATCTTATCACTGGTTCCTTTGTTCCAGCTTGATTGGAGCTAGAAGATGGTTTTTCCAAGATGGGCTCACTTGTATGGCTGGAAAACTGGTGTTGACTGTCAACTGGGTGCTCAGCTGGAACTGTCATAACCCTCAGTTCCTTCCTACAAAATTCTCTCCAAAAGACTAGTTGAGCTTTCTCAGAGCATGGCAGCTGGGAGCCAAGAATGAGTATTCAAGAGACAGGCAGTGGAAGCTGCCTAAATTTCTTAAATCTAAGTATGGAAACTAGTGGCATCACTTTCACAGTATTCTATTTGGCAAGTAGTCACAATCTCTGTCCAGATTCAAGGTGGGAGAATCAGACCCCACCTATTAATGGGAGAAGTGTAAAAGAATTTGGGTTCATCTTTAATCTATTACAGTCAATGAAATCTCTAACCCCTACAAAAAGGACTCCTAGGCTGAGAGTAAATATATAAAATATATAAATTTTACTGCTATGGGAATTGTACTGCCATTTCTAAAACTAGGAACTGGGAAGAAAACAAATTCACTTCTACACATTTTCTCTCCCTTTTGCTTATGTGCTGTTTTCTTTCTACAGAAAATGTTTCTCTTCTCAGGATTGAAATCTCAGAATTGACTCTATTCATTTTATACTAAAACTATATTGTGAGTTAAATTGGTTTTTTGTAGCATAGGGGCAGAAGTTACCACCATTTATCACTTTTTTTCTTTAAGAATATTTACAAACTTTTACAACAAAACATGCATGCAAACATACAAACAAATAATACAAACAATGCAAACTTATTTGAATGATATAGATAGACTGTCATCAACAGAAATACACTGATTAACTCCAGACAAATAATTAATGTCTGGACCAAGACCACTTACTGTTGATGCTATGTTGACAGACACACATTAATGTTTTCTGGAACAGCAGAACTAGAAGAGTGACAGGCCATGAGTTTTACATGAGTCACAAAACCATGTCAGCAGCAACAGCCCAGCCCAGGTGTAGTAGCTGGGAAGTGAGGCAATAATAATTGACCTTTAATAGGTGCTAATGACTCGAAAACACTTCTGAGAAAAGGTGCCTTGTAGCAAATTCACAAAATCCAAATAAAAACTAAAGGAATAGAAGGTGGCAAATCGATTCATGTTTCAAAATACTCAAAAATAAGCAAAAGGTCAGCCTTAGTCATTTCAAGTGTTCCTGGAGAGTTAAACGAGGCATATTGAGCAATATTTTTTGAGAGTAGCTGATGTTCCTTCCAAAAATGAGACCCAATTTTCTCTAGATTAAAAAAAATGTTTTTATGCTACTCATATTGGAGGCCTAATTATAAAGCAGTTTTACTATGTAAAAATTGGCTTTTCTGCCTTCAATAAAAAATATGTGATATTTCAGGGAGAAAATGACAAGAAGTTCTAAATTGTCATGTCATTTTGAACAAGGTGCATGAATCATGCAGCTCATTGTATTCAGTACTAAGCTAGATGCTATAGCAAGACAATTCCTGGGACCTTTTCTTTTTTACCTGTCGGCAGGGACAATGCGAAAAGGATAAGCTACTTATTATTGAAGGGACCTAATTTCTAGTCCCAGCCACATTCTGCCAATAATTTTATTTCTCTGAATGCAGTTTTATCATCTACAAATTGAAGTCGTTAGACTCAGTCTTCTCTATAACCTTCTTTGGCTTTAATGTCTAGTGCCCTATTCTTTTGAGATTTTTGCTCTGGGATGGAAATACTTTAATACTAATATGGATTTTTAGGGTTATTTCATCTTAACTTTATTGAGCACATAATATTGAATCCTGGCCTTTTTGGAGAACGTTGAAAATCTGATCTCCTTCAGTACCAATGCACTTGCTCTTCTCTGTGCTCAGGCAACACGGCTATCAGTAAGCAGGACTCCCTTACCTCTTGGAGGTCTTCATTCGAATGTCACAGAGAGACTGTTTCCTGACATACATCCCAGCATTCCCTACCCCCAACCCAATTCTTTTTCTTCATAAATTTTAACATTGCCTGATATTGTAATTATTTTTTTGTTTTGTCAATTTCCCCACTAGAATGTAACATCCATAAGAGCAGGAACTATGTTCTATTCACTGTTTTATCTAAGAATATCTGGCACATTACTAATTATTTCAACTCATATCTGACTGATCTCAGTGTCGATACTTTTTCCATGATTTCCCCCTGTTCTTTTAAATTTGTTTCAGCTTCTAAGCTTATTCTCAATGCTTATATAGGGCTTCTCATCAAATATTCTACCGAATTGCAATTGAGTGATCTTTCCTCACAAATCAATATTTAAACTGAACGTGAAAGAACTCTAAGCACTGTGGTTATTTCCTTCTTTTTCCACTTTTCACTAACTCAGTTGCCCCTTTAGATGACTTGTTTATGAACTGATTTCACCTTCCAGATTTTGCACTTTATCTGATTAAGTTTTTTTTTAACCTGTGTATGTCCAGTAACTAGCACAGAATTTTTCACATAGCAGGCAGTTAGTAAGTGTTTTTAATCAAAAAAGGTATTAAAACATGCTGCCAGAATTAAAGTTTTCCATTCTTATAAACTGTATACATTGGCTTAAATTTTAGGTTGACTATAGCAAAGCAAGGATAATATAAATTTTATTAGGTAGGACAAATTACCTAATAAAATAATTTTTAACAATATCCTCTGCACAGATATAGATATTTGGAAAGAATTCATTGTTTTGTTTCTATCATATGGGAAAATGTTTATTCATTGTTTCTATCATATGGGAAAAGGTTTATTATTATGGCCATAAAACCTTCAAGCCTTGGCCCTTGGCTACTCATTTCTAGATTCATGTCTTCTAGCTTCATTAGAAGACACAATTCATGTCTTTCAGTTTCTGTAGTGCACACTGTCTCCATCAATTTTACATCTTCTCTCATGTTGTATTTGAGTCTGGAGCACTCTTTACCTCCCCTGTCCAAATACTGTTGTCCTTTGCTTAACTTATACCTACATTTATCAAACCAGCTGTGGTCTCGGGTCTGTGTGATAACTCTATGTTAAGCCTGGTGTTTGTGTTTGGACACTTTACTCCTGTTGTATGCCTTAAAGAGGACTTTTCTCATTTCCCTTCTCTATATCTGCTGAATGGCATATTTCATTTGTTTACTGTTGCTGTTTCCTGAGAATCTCTATGCTATGCTTCAATATTTGAAGCTGTGATTTGCCATAAGCATAAGGCATTCCAACAGTGCTGTTTAATGTTATCTTACCAGTATCAGGTCTTCCCTGCAAAGCCATGTTTGCATAACTTTGCCTTCCATCCTATGGTCAACTAAGGGAGTCCAATATAAACAGTGCTTTACTCCAGCCTCAGAAGATGATTTGAAAATTGTAATTGAATTTAATTCTTTCAATTCCGCACAGTGAAAGAGATTGGAACATTGCCCATTTTCTACTCCATTTTCTCACTTTAGAATCAGCTATTCTGATGAAAAGAGTTTCCCAGTGTTCGCTCATTTGTTTTTCTAGAAGCAAAAACGGTGCATGTCAACTTTTTTTTTCTCATTAGCTACCTGCAAAGGCGTAAAACCAATAACAAATCTTTGCTGTTTAAAGACAATTTTCAAATTTCTTTCAATTTTATTAACATATCCTTCACATAGTTGTATTCCAGTTTCATTTCCAGCCTTATGTCACATTTCTTCCAAGTATGACCACTTTGTTCCAGCAGGCTTTATCTACTGCTCACAAACGTACCTTGTTTACATTGTTCATGCCACCTCTGTTCGTAATAGGAATACATAATTCTCATCTAATTTAACCCCGTATTTGAGGTACAACTCATACCCCATCAGTGACCTGAAGCCACCCTTCACTAACTATATTATAATCCAATTTGCTTACTCAGGTATCTTACTGTCAGATTTTATCTCTGTGCTGGCTTCCTTGTAATTTTATGCTATTGTCTTCTCTTTGCTTATCTATCCACATGAAGGTGTAAACCAAGAATTGATACATGTTATGTTCTTATTATTTGTAGGGACAATGACCTTAAAATAAAGCCTCCATCAAATTGCATAGCTGAGGATTACTGTGCAAATTTTGCAGTTGTACAGTAATCCATGGCAAAAATCCATGGAGAGCTAATCAGTGAAAGCTAGAGATTATGTCCATATTAAGCTCTCAATCATCACTCTTGTTTATACCTCTGGAAACACAAATGGTCTCTCTACCTAAAAACCAATTCAGGAAGTGAATTATTTATTAAAAAATAAATATATTTTTCTGCAATAAATTCAAGTGAAAACCACATGCATCCCTAAAGTGCTTTTTAACATTTTTTTTCTCAACTGATTTCAAACAAGCAAGCAAACAAGCCTTGTTTCCTAGGATGCCATTCATCAGATATGCACAGTTTTAGAGGTTAGAGACAGAGTGAAAGCAGTCATCACAGAATTAGTTCTTCTGCCAAGGAGCTGAGAATAAAATTTCTACCCTGATGTCCCTGAGGATCAAAAAAGGAAATAGTCCATGACATGAAAGACTCTTCAGTATGTGCCTAATACTGGGAATATAGCATATTAAAATTCCAGTGACTTACAAAATGTTGAGCAGAATATTGGAATATCTAGTTAACTGAGAAAAATAATAATCCATAGTATTAAATATTTTTACGGAATATTTATGGTGAGTGAAGAACAAAGTGGCTCAGACTGGATAGGTAGTAAAAGATTAATTAGACCGAATTCCTAAAGTTTTGCTGCATGCTTGTGAATATGTGACAAGAATAAAGATGCTGGTTTGGAGGCTACATCAAACAGAATTAAGATGTGGTTGATCCTTGGTTCAATGTTAAAGTTATATAGTTTATCTCCCTGCCTCTTATCACCTTTTTTTAAAAAAATATTTTTGTTTTATTATCAAAGAGTCTCTCTTCTATTTGTCAGATGTGGATTGTTGCTGCTCTAGAATTTCATTCTCAAAACTCCACATCCAGCTTACTGATACCAGTTGGTTTGAGCTACGTCATAGGCCCATTTTTGAACCATTGTGGTCATATGAAAGGAATCTACAGAATGGCTTAGCCCTCAGTTCATGTCTGTCTCTGGGAATGACTTAAATTTGGCATCATTCAATACACAGGGCTGCATGATTAGGACCTAAAGCAAAAATGAAGTTCTGTTACCAGAATAATATGGAACCTACTATATAGCACAGAGAACTCTACTCAGTGCTCTGTGGTGATGTAAATGGGAAGGAAATCCAAAAAAGAGGGGATACATGTATATGTATAGCTGATTCACACTGCTATACAGCAGAAACTAACACAACATTGTAAAGCAACTATACTCCAGCAAAAAGAGAAGAACATGGAGTGCCTTCTAACTGTCAAAAATAATATTTTTTTCAGAAAATACCAAATTATCTGATTTCAAATAAGTTTTTTATTTCTTATAAAAAGCTATATCTAAAACATTCAATACAACAGTTACTCCAAATGAATAAACACATATCTTGATGGAAAGATAGTTCAGTCCAAAGTAAGCATGAACTATGATCCTTAAAAATATAATGAATGTAAAGGTTAGTGGAAAACTCAAAGCATTTCTGCCCTTGTACTTAAATAAATATACATTCAGTAATTCATATCAGAGCTTGCCTTAATAATTATGAAAAAATTGAATGAGGTAAGATAAGCATATATATGAAACATGTCTATCCATTAAAATATTAGATTGGACACTGAAAAATATTAATTAAAACAGTCAGTGGGCAATTTTTCTTTTAAATACAGACTTGACTAAGAAAAATACATTTGGAATTTAATGCAAAAATTTTCCAGCTTCCAATGATCTAAGAAATTTTCACTTGCTAGCTCCAGCCAAATACTGCTATAGTATAGGAGCCAGAGTATCTAGTCTATATATTATTGACCTTACTCCCTAAATTATTCAACCAATATAACATTAGTAACAGAAAAGGAGACTTAATATTCTTAATGGAAGAGAAGTGTTCAGGTGTATGGCAGAGAGAAGATATTAAACAGATAATGAGCACAGAAACAGGAAATGAAACTGTTGTAATCAATAACCATAATATCATTCATCATTAACACATTCTGCACACCCTTATACATCATTAGCTGAAACTTGAAAATAAATTATTCAATTTTTAAAGTCTTTTCATTTCTGAGTGTTAGCTAATTATAATTGAATTATAATTTTAAAAGTTATTATGAATTATTTTAGACATAGAAGATAATACAGTGAACAATCACATATCTGCCCCCAGTCAAGGAAATAAACCATCACCAACAAGAGTGTTAGTTCCTCTGTACTCTTATCTGAATTTGTCTTCTCTACTCTTCATAAAAATTAAATAAAACAAACAAAAACTTTGTAAATCAATTAGTTAGCTATAAAATATATGTGAAGAAATCATTTCAGGGATCATTTGAATGAATTATTTCAAATGATGGAATCACTGTGACTGTAGTCACTCCAACCTGGCATATATATGTGTACAAATAGGCATGAAGGAAAGTTGAGATAAATACATGAATATTTTATTTATATATCCTTAGTGTAGCCTATTCCCTCCAATCACATTTTTATAAATTTTGATGGCTGTGAATTTTATTAAGCAATTTATTCCGTTGTTTTTACTGATTTGTTTCTTTTAAACTTTATAATGTCTCTATGAGGTAAATATTATTGTATCCATTTGAAAGATGAGGGAAATTAAAGATCAGTCAATGTAACTTCCAAAAGTTATACAGAAAGAATATGGCAAAGTTGAGATTTGACTTTGGGTCTATTTACCAAAACTAAAGATCTAAACCATATATATATATATATATATATATATATTTTTTTTACAAATGGCAAAATTTTATCCTTTTTTATGTCTGAGTAATATTCCATTACATATATGTATATATATTTGTATATACCACATCTTCTTTATCCATTCATCTGTTGATAGATACTTATATTGCTTCCATATCTGGGCATTCTGCTGTGAACATTGGGGTACATATATCTTTTCAAATTAGTGTTTTCATTTTCTTTGGATATATATCCAGGAGTGTAATTGCTGGATCATATGGTTGTTCTATTTTTAATTTTTTGAGGAACCTTTGTACCATTTTCCGTGGTGGCTGCACCATATTATTTTTGTTTTTTTGTTTCTCAGTCACAGGCTATTCCTTTTAATGTTCCACACAAGCCTTCAACATCACTAAATATTTCCTCTACATTCTTCTTTGAAGATAATTTGTTTTATATATTTGTTGTGACATCAGCTGTCACTGTTATCACCCTGTAGGAACTGTGTCTGTTTTCTCTGGCTGCTTTCATGCCTTAAAAAGATAAACACAGAAAACAAACAAACGAACAACAACAAGAAAAAAAACTTCTGTATTCAGTAATTTAACTAGGATGTACTTATGTATAGTTTTACATACTTGGAAGTTGAGACCAAAAATATCAAAAACTTGTCCAATGTCAAGCTATTAATTCTCAGAATCAAAAATCTAATCCATGTTTCTGTGATGCTAATATTGGCCTCAGTAATGGACTCTTCCTTTAGTGTTCCAGACAACCCTTCAACATCCTGAACACTTCCTCTACATTCTTCTTTTTGCTGTTATCATTCTGGGAAAAATATTTATGGCGATAAGTAGCTTAGGCAATTGTTTTTCTGTCATCAATGGCAATTAGCAAAATCCATCTGTGTGAGGACTTTCTGCAACAGATCTTAGTCTCCTCAACAAAAACAACAATGACAGTAAAAAGAGACTGCAGGAGAGACATTTAACTAGTAATCTTAAAAAAAGAGAGAGTTAAGCAGCATTTCAACCAGTTACAATATACGGATTTTATTTGAATTTTCAAATATTATACATATATATGTGATAATTTCAAAAATGTAAACTGATTGGATATTTAATTTTATTTTTAAGAAGAAATTACTATTATATATAATGTTAAAGCTTAATATTATTATCAATATTAATACATTATTACTATTATTCAACACTAAAAGGCAATGAGCATCATGCCATGAAATGACATAGAGGAAACAAATGCATACCACTAAGTAAGAGAGGTCAATCTGAAAAGGCTGCATACTGCATGATTCCAACTCTGTGACACTCTGGAAAAAGTAAAACTGGAGATAGTAAAAAGGTCAGTGTTTGCCAGGGATTGGAAGGTTGGAGGGATAAATAAGTGAAGCACAGTATTTTTAGGTCAGTGACACTATTCTGTATGACACTGTAATGGTGGATGTATGCCATTATACATTTGTCCAAAGCCATAAAATGTAACAACACCAAGAGTGAACCATAATGTAAACTATGGTCTTTGAGTGATAATGATATGTCAAGGTAGGTTTATCAATTGTACCAAATGTACCACTCTGGTGGGGTATGTTGTTCATGAGTGGGACAGGGAGTATATAGGATATCTCTGTTCATTGTTTTCGATTTTACTGTGAACCTAAAATTTCTCTAAAAAATAAATCTAGGGCTTCCCTGGTGGCGCAGTGGTTGGGAGTCCACCTGCCAATGCAGGGGACGCGGGTTCGTAACCCGGTCCGGGAGGACCCCGTGTGCCGCGGAGCGGCTGGGCCCATGAGCCGTGGCCACTGGGCCTGCGCGTCCAGAGCCTGTGCTCCACAATGGGAGGGGCCACAGCAGTGAGAGGCCCGTGTACCACACACACACACAAAAAATTAAATAAATAAATAAATAAATCTATTAAAAAAGAGAAATTATTTTTAACTTACAGGAGCATGTTAATACTATTGTGGTTATGTTTATTAGGAGCCATTATGTTTTAGAAATATATACTTAAATATTTATTTCTAAAAATTTTTATGCCTGGGACTCACTTCTGAATAATCAGGGAATAAGAAGTATGAGTGTGGTTAAAGGAAAAAAAATGTCATGACAGAATAACTGTTGAGGCTGTGATAGGTACATGAAAGATAATTACACTATCCTCCCTACTTTAGTAACAATGTGAATGTTTTGACTAAAAAGTGAGATTTTAAAAGTCTTTCTTAAGCCTATCAAGATTCCCACAATATTCCCTGGAATTTTAACTTAGGGTCAGGCCTATTCCTTGTATCTTTATTTAAATAATAACATTCTAATCATGGTCATGGGGAAGAACATGAAAATTATTTAATCTGTTCTTTCCTTCTCAATAATATTTAGGGGCAGAAATAAAGTACAAGGCTGAAGTAGTGGAGAAAAACATTTCAGACACATGAAGAAGAATGGTTCATCTAAAATTACATACTTTAACAAGGCATTGCTAAATGAAATTATATTTGAGTTTCTTATCACTAGTTTTACCTTCAGTTTGGGTTTACATTTTACATTCTATTTTGTAAATTTTTGATGACCATAATGTATTACAAATTTAGTATCTAGTCATTTGTATTCTAGATCAGTAAGACTGAGATGATTTGGATACATAAGTGCTTTGACCAATGCCTTTCAGAAAATATGAGAAATGTAACCATAGCTACTGCTAGGTGAAAAACAAAAGGCTTATTACATTTTCAGAAAAACAACAGAAAGGTCAGACATCCATTTTCTGTGTGTACAGTGTGAACACTCTTCTTCGATTCCAGTAGGTAATAGAGAGTAAAATCTGACTTTGTGAAGCTTTCCTCTTTGCCATCCCCAATCAAAGGAACAAAATGTTACATGGAGAGGAAACTCTACCTCACTTTTGTGCAGCTGACTTATTGACTATGTTGAACAAAGTTTAAAATTACCTCTTTCAATTTGGATCTTCTGCTGGACTGTAGTAACATGTAGGCTTGGTTGACAATATAAAGTAACTGTCCTCATGTGCAGAGCATAGTACATTTTTATTCCACTATTAATGTGTTATGGGCTCAACTGTGTCTTCCTCCAAATTCATATGTTGAAGTTTTAGTCCCCAGTACCTCAAAGTGTGACTCTATTTGGAGAGTGGTATTCTTATAAGAAGATGAAATTTGGACACACACGTATGAAAAGAAGACCCCGTGAAGACACAAGGAGAAGATGACCATCTATAAGTCAAGGAGAGATGTCTCAGAAGCAACCAACCCTGCCAACACCTTTGTCTCAGACTTCTAGCCTCCAGAGTAATGAGAAAATGCATTTCTGTTTTTTAAGCCCCCCTGTTGGTAGCACTTTGTTATTGCAACACTAGCTAACTAATCAAAATATTAGAAAAAATAGTTGATATTTTTTAGAGGAAAAAAACTCCTGATATTTAAAAGTAGAGTTTCACTGTCCCCAAACGTGTGTGACTATAAGACAGTGGAAGAACCATGTCAATCCTTATGATTGGATCCTACTGTTACCCACCTTTGGCTGCCAATTCAATGTTTTTGATAGTTGGTCCATTAGGATGTTTTGGTTGTGGCACTCTTATTTCTCATGAATTGATTCTAAGAATCATGTGGCAAGCCGTCAAAGATTGATAGGTATTGTGTTCATGTAATCACAGCTCCCATGTTTCCCATTGGCCAAGTAAGTCATTCAGGACTTGGAGTGAGTATAGAAAATCCAAACCCTACTTAATTTTCACTCTTTATTAACCTTACCAAAAGGTAGAGCTGTAAATAACATAAGATCATCAATACTATACACAGTGACAGTCTAGTTGTAGTGGAGAATCAGAGAATTCCAGATATTGCCATTTTATTCTCTTGAAATGACTTAGTGAATAACAGGTTTACTCACCAATGTTTTCTACTGAGTCCAGCACAAACATTCAAGTAGATACATGATAGTACAGTATACTGTTTAAGGTCACAGGCTCTAGAGCCAGTGTGCCTGGGATTATATCTTGACTTCCCAATTTAATAATATGCAAGTTACTAGAAACTCTCTTATCATATTGTCTTCCACTTGAAATGGGATTTAAATGTACTTGATTTAAAAAATTGGGGAAAAGATTAATTGGGTCTAAACATAAAGTGCTAAGGACAACAGTAGGAATATAGTGGGCAATTAATAAATCTTTACTATTATTATAGTCAAATGTGAAGAACCATTAGGGCCACAAATCCATTACCCCATCAGACTACTGAAAATATGTTTATATACTGATGAGCTTTCTCAAAATAATGATAGAAAATAATTTCTTAGGAATAAATAAGCCACATTTCTTACTTTCTCATGCCTCGAGTAACTGTTTTACTAAGCTTCACTGATTCTACTCACTAAACTCTCACTCTTCCTCTATTCCCACACTTACTATTTTTCTAGGACATTTTTATTCTAAGGAAGTTTGTTAACATTTCTGCTCACCACAAAAATTAATAGTAATAACAATAATAGTTGTCATTCATGGAATAATAATGTACTAGATAATAAGCTATAAAATGCAATTATATATATAATATATATATACTTATATATATAATAAGCTTATAATAAGTTCCAAGCATGCATTAGTGTATTGAATATTCATGACAGTGCTGTGAGGTAATTACAAAGAATATCCCTATTTTACAGATTTGGAAACTGAGTCTAGAGCTCAAGTAACTTGTTTGAACTCATCTAGTAAGTGATAAATGTGGGATTCGAACCCAGGCATCCAGACTCCAGAGCAGTAAAAGTAACTGCTTTACTATGTGGAATCCACTCTACAGCATTTTCCCTCTACCAAGTATCCACTGGAATTTTCTTTGCTCCTGTAAGTTTGAAAGGTGCAGTTACCCCCACACAAATCCACTTGCAAGAAGATGTAAATCCTGGTGTTAAGTATAAATTTGGATGTGCATAATTATGTAACCTTACAAAACAGAGCACCCCGCAGTAATTCCACAATTGAAACACATCTTAATAAATATATTTCACAGTCATTCATGTGCATTTATAAGTTAAAGATATCAATCTCTCATCTAGATCTGCAGCTTTTAATTGTTGCTGAGTTAAATCTTTTTCTAGGAAATATTTTAGGCAATATCTTGTTCCTTAGAAGGATCTGCTGTTTCTTCCTAGAAATGCTACCTTCCCCACAGGCCTTTGTTTGTTCCTTTATTCCTTGGCCTCTAAGAAAATTTTCCTTTCATTGTGAGTTGCATCAAGGAGTTTTTTAAAATAATAAAATAAAATAAAACACATTTCTCTCTCCTTATGGGTTTATCATTTTGATGACTTTCATAGCTTTCATTTAAGCTATGAAATTATGAATTCTCATTATGCTTCTTCCTGGCTCTTTAGTATTATTTAGGTGAAATAGAGGCAGACCCCAAGGACTGAATCAATTTTAATTCTATCTTCCATAACGTGTCTTCTGCACCACTGAAAGTTGGTTTAGAGAAAAAAAAATGCAAGCAGGTTTCTCCCTTCAGTCCCCTCTGACACACTAACTTTACAGATATTGGCTCCACTATTCTGTTTTCTGTGACCAATACTCATCTTTTTAGAATCTCTACCACTTTCCTCTTGGCATTCATCTTCTAAACCACCTCCAAATTCTTTTCAATTACCAACTCTATACTTGAGTTTCCTGCTGAATTTTGAGAGGCGGAGTTGAAGAGATATGCCTCTTTAAAGCTTTTAAGCACCCTGTCTAAACAGGGAAATTCTGGGAATGTTGAATGATAATCTAGTGAATGGGATTCATCTAGGTGTTTGTAGCGGATGCTGTGGTGCCCAGGCCAAATGTCCCTTTCTTTACCCCCACCTCCCACAGTTTTTCTCTGAGCTGTTAACTGCTGACTGCTCACAGGTGAGTGTTTCCCCTGAAATTGCTTTTTGGTTGAAGGAAGTAAGGTTACATCATTTTCCCAGGGGCAGCCCACATTTAACAACTGTTTAATGGGGCCAGAGGCAAAGCTTGGGCCCCTTTCTTTCAACTTAGTACAATACTAAAGTGCCATTATAGACCCCAAACCCAATGTGAGATCAACTGGGGCCTCTATAATAACTAGATTGTGGAATTGTAGTTCAGATTCTCCCTCCACCCAAGTCTTCTTTCCTCACCTCTTCAAACACCTTTCCTCAGTGTACTCAATCTCAAACCCCCTTTCAAGTTACCAGTTCACAGTCTGTTTCTGGGAAACTGGCCTAAGACAATGTTGAAAGGAATCCTTGCAGACTGCATATAATTCTGTAAAACCTCACCAAGATGTTTTTTTTTTTCTAAAATTAAGCTATTTATATAATTATCTTCCTTTTCCAAATACTATTTCCCCTATCTTCTAAAAGGCAAATCAGCTACAATGAAGGAACGAGAATTCTGCTTCTTGAAGTTACCTTGTTTAATGGTGATTGATGCTGCTACAGGCCAATTCAATTTTTAAAAATAAGTTAATAAGCCAATCTCAATCTCCCTCTCTCTTCTCTCTTTTACCTTCTATTGTTAGTTCCATCTTCATTCCTCTGTCTCTCTTTCTCTCTATGACACATACATGCTTTTTCTCTCTCTTCATGATCCAGGTCACAGAAGAAAATAGGGATTTTTTTTTTTTTAATCCTTATTGGAGTATAATTGCTTTACAAATGTGTTTTACTTTCTGCTTTATAATAAAGTGAATCAGTTATACATATAAATATGTTCCCATATCTCTTCCCTCTTGCATCTCCCTCCCTCCCACCCTCCTGATCCCACCCCTCTAGGTGGTCACAAACCACCTAGCAGATCTCCCTGTGCTGTGCAGCTGCTTTCCACTAGCTATCTATTTTACATTTGGTAGTGTACATATGTCCATGCCACTCTCTCACTTTGTCACAGCTTACCCTTCCCCCTCCCCATATTCTCAAATCCATGCTCTAGTAGGTCTGAGTCTTTATTTCCATCTTACCACTAGGTACTTCATGACCATTTTTTTTTCCCCCTTAGATTCCATATATATGTGTTAACATATGGTATTTGTTTTTCTCTTTCTAATTTACTTCATTCTGTATGACACACTATAGGTCCATCCACCTCACTACAAATAACTCAATTTCGTTTCTTTTTATGGCTGAGTAATATTCCATTGTATATATGTGCCACATTGTCTTTATCCATTCATCTGTTGATGGACACGTAGGTTGTTTCCATGTCCTGGTTATTGTAAATAGAGCTTCAATGAACATTTTGGTACATGACTCTTTTTGAATTATGCTTTTCTCAGGGTATATGCACAGTAGTGGGATTGCTGGGTTGTATGGTAGTTCTACTTGTAGTTTTTTAAGAAACCTCCATACTGTTATCCATAGTGGCTGTATCAATTTACATTCTCACCAACAGTGCAAGAGGGTTCCCTTTTCTCCACACCCTCTCCAGCACTTATTGTTTCTAGATATTTTGATGATGGCCATTCTGACCGGTGTGAGATGATATCTCATGGAAGTTTTGATTTGCATTTCTCTAATGATTAATGATGTTGAGCATTCTTTCATGTGTTTTTTGGCAATCTGTATATCTTCTTTGGAGAAATGTCTATTTAGGTCTTCTGCCCATTTTTGGTTTGTGTTGCTTGTTTTTTGTTATTGAGCTGCATGAGCTGCTTGTACATTTTAGAGATTAATCCTTTGTCAGTTGCTTCATTAGCAAATATTTTCTCCCATTCTGAGCATTCTCTTTTCATCTTGTTTGTGGTTTCCTTTGCTGTGCAAAGGCTTTGAAGTTTCATTAGGTCCCATTTGTTTATTTTTGTTTTTACTTCCATTTCTCTAGGAGGTGGGTTAAAAAGGACCTTGCTGTGATTTATGTCATAGAGCGTTCTGCCTATGTTTTTCTCTAAGAGTTTGATACTGTCTGGCCTTACATTTAGTCTTTAATCCGTTTTGAGTTTATTTTAGTGTATGGTGTTAGGGAGTGTTCTAATTTCATGCTTTTACATATACCTGTCCAGTTTTCCCAGCACCACTTATTGAAGAGGCTGTCTTTTCTCCATTGTATATTCTTGCCTCCTTTATCAAAGATAAGGTGACCATATGTACATGAGTTTATCTCTGGGCTTTCTATCCTATTCCATTGATCTATCTTTCTGTTTTTGTGCCAGTACCATATTACCTTGATTACTGTAGCTTTGTACTATAGTCTGAAGTCAGGGAGCCTGATTCCTCCACCTCCATTTCTGGTTCTCAAGATTGCTTTGGCTGACTATTCGGGGTCTTTTGTGTTTCCATACAAATTGTGAATTTTTTTGTTCTAGTTCTGTGAAAAATGCCAGTGGTAGTTTGATAGGGATTGCATTGAATCTGTAGATTGCTTTGGGTAGTAGAGTCATTTACACAATGTTGATTCTTCCAATCCAAGATCATGGTATATATCTCCATCTATTTGTATCATTTTTAAATTCTTTCATCAGTGTCTTATAATTTTCTGGATACAGGTCTTTTGTCTCCTTAGGTAGGTTTATTCCTAGATATTTTATTCTTTTTGTTGCAATGGTAAATGGGAATGCTTTCTTGATTTCACTTTCAGATTTTTCATCATTAGTGTATAGGAATGTCAGATTTCTGTGCATTAATTTTGTATCCTGCTACTTTACCAAATTCATTGATTAGCTCTAGTAGTTTTCTGGTAGCATCTTTAGGATTCTCTATGTATAGTATCATGTCATCTGCAAACAGTGACAGCTTTACTTCTTTTCTGATTTGGATTCTTTTTATTTCTTTTTCTTCTCTGATTGCTGTGGCTAAAACTTCCAAAACTATGCTGAATAAGAGTGGTGAGAGTGGGCAACCTTGTCTTGTTCCTGATCTTAGGGGAAATGGTTTCAATTTTTCACCATTGAGAATGATATTGGCTGTGATTTTGTCAAAAATGGCCTTTATTATTTTGGGGAAAGTTCCATATATATGCCTACTATCTGCAGGGTTTTATTATAAATGGGTGTTGAATTTTGTCAAAAGCTTTTTCTGCATCTATTGAGAATAGCATATGGTTTTTCTCCTTCAGTTTGTTAATATGGTGTATCACATTGATTGATTTGCGTATATTGGAGAATCCTTGCATTCCTGGGATAAACCCTACTTGATCATGGTGCATGATCCTATTAATGTGCTCTTGGCTTCTGTTTGCTAGTATTTTGTTGAGGATTTTTGCATTTATGTTCATCAGTGATATTGACCTGAAGGTTTCTTTCTTTGTGACATCTTTGTCTGGTTTCAGTATCAGTGTGATGGTGGCCTCGTAGAATGAGTTTGGGAGTGTTCTTCCCTCTGCTATATTTTGGAAGAGTTTGAGAAGGATAGGTGTTAGCTCTTCTCTAAATGTTTGATAGAATTTGCCTGTGAAGCCATCTGGTCCTGGGCTTTTGTTTGTTGGAAGTTTTTTAATCACAGTTTCAATTACAGTGCTTGTGCTTGATGTATTCATATTTTCTATTTCTTCCTGATTCAGTCTTGGCAGGTTGTGCATTTCTAAGTATTTGTCCATTTCTTCCAGGTTGTCCATTTTATTGGCATAGAGTTGCTTGTAGAAATCTCTCATGATCCTTTGTATTTCTGCAGTGTCAGCTGTTACTTCTTTTTCATTTCTTATTCTATTGATTTCAGTCTTCTCCCTTTTTTCTTGATGAGTCTGCCTAATAGTTTATCAATATTGTTTATCTTTTTAAAGAACCAACTTTTAGTTTTATTGATCTTTGCTATCATTTCCTTAATTTCTTTTTCATTTATTTCTGATCTGGTCTTTATGATTTCTTTCCTTCTGCTAACTTTGCGGGTTTTTTGTTCTTCTTTCTCTAATTGCTTTAGGTTCAAGGTTAGGTTGTTTATTTGAGATGTTTCCTGTTTCTTAAGGTAGGATTGTATTGCTATAAACTTCCCTCTTAGAACGGCTTTTACTGCATCCCATAGGTTTTGGGCCGTCGTGTCTCCATTGTCATTTGTTTCTAGGTATTTTTTGGTTTCCTCTTTGATTTCTTCAGTGATCACTTCATTATTAAGTAGTGTATTGCTTAGCCTCCATGTGTTTGTATTTTTTACAGATCTTTTCCTGTAATTGATATATAGTCTCATAGCATTGTAGTCAGAAAAGACACGATACAATTTCAATTTTCTTAAATTTACCAAGGCTTGATTTGTGACCCAAGATGTGACCTATCCTGGAGAATGTTCCATGAGCACTTGAGAAAATGTGTATTCTGTTGTTTTTGGATGGAATGTCCTATAAATATCAATTAAGTCCACCTTATTTAAGGTAACATTTAAAGTTTGTGCTTCCTTATTTATTTTCATTTTGTATGATCTGTTCATTGGTGAAAGTGGGGTGTTAAAGTCCTCTGCTATGATTGTGTTACTGTCGATTTATTCTTTTATGGCTGTTAGTATTTGCCTTATGTATTGAAGTGCTCCTATATTGTTGCATAAGTACTTAAAATGGTTAAATCTTCTTCTTGGATCAATCCCTTGATCATTATGTAGTGTCCTACTTTGTCTCTTGTAATAGTCTTTATTTTAAAGTCTGTTTTGTCTGATATGAGAATTGCTACTCCAGCTTTCTTTTGATTTCCATTTGCGTAGAATATCTTTTTCCATCCCCTCACTTTCAGTCTGTATATGTCCCAGGTCTGAATTGGGTCTCTTGTAGACAGCATATATATAGGTCTTGTTTTTGTATCCATTCAGCCAGTCTGTGTCTTTTGGTGATAGCATTTAATCCATTTCCATTTAAGGTAATTATCGATATGTATCTTCCTATTCCCACTTTCTTAATTGTTTTGTGTTTGTTATTGTAGGTCTTTTCCTTCTCTTATGTTTCTTGCCTAGAGAAGTTCCTTTAGCATTTGTTGTAAAGCTGGTTTGGTGGTGCTGAACTATCTCAGCTTTTGCTTCTCTGTAAAGATTTTAATTTCTCCATCAAATCTGAATGAGATCCTTGCTGGGTAGAGTAACTTTTGTTGTAGGGTTTTCTCCTTCATCATTTTAAATATGTCCTGCCACTCCCTTCTGGCTTGCAGAGTTTCTGCTGAAAGTTTAGCTGTTAACCTTGTGGGGATTCCCTTGTGTGTTATTTGTTGTTTTTCCCTTGCTGCTTTTAAAATGTTTTCTTTGTATTTAATTTTTGACAGTTTGATTAATATGTGTGTTATTTGTTGTGTGTTATTTGTTGTTTTTCCCTTGCTGCTTTTAAAATGTTTTCTTTGTATTAAATTTTTGACAGGTTGATTAATATGTGTCTTAGTGTGCTTCTCCTTGGATTTTTCCTTTATGGGACTCTCTGTGCTTCCTGGACTTGGTGAACTATTTCCTTTCCCATATTAGGGAAGTTTTCGACTATAATCTCTTCAAATGTTTTCTCAGTCTCTTTCTTTTCCTCTTCTTCCTCTGGACACTCCATAATTCGAATGTTGGTGTGTTTAATGTTGTTCCAGAGGTCTCTGAGACTTTCCTCAGTTCTTTTCATTCTTTTTTCTTTATTCTGCTCTGCAGTAGTTATTTCCACTATTTTATCTTCCAGGTCACCTATCCATTCTTCTGCCTCCATTATTCTGCTATTGATCCCTTCTAGAGTATTTTTAATTTCATGTTTTGTGTTTTTCATCATTGCTTGCTTCCTCTTTAGTTCTTTTAGGTCCTTGTTAAATGTTTCTTGCATTTTCTCTATTCTATTTCCAAGATTTTGGATCATCTTTACTATCATTATTCTGAATTCTTTTTCAAGTAGACTGCCTATTTCCTTCTCATTTTTTAGGTCTGGTGGGTTTTTACCTTGCTCCTTCATCTGCTGTGTGTTTTTCTCTCTTCTCATTTGCTTATCTTACTGCATTTGGAGTGTCCTTTTTGCAGGCTGCTGGTTCATAGTTCCTGTTGATTTTAGTGTCTGTCCCCAGTGACTAAAGTTGGTTCAGTGGGTTGTGTAGGCTTCCTGATTGAGGGGACTAGTGTCTGTGTTCTGGCGGATGAGGTTGGATCTTGTCTTTCTTGTGGGCAGGTCCACGTCTGGTGGTGTGTTTTGGGGTGTCTGTGGCCTTATTATGATTTTAAGAAGCCTCTCTGCTAATGAGTGGGGTTGTGTTCCTGTCTCACTAGTTGTTTGGCATAGGGTGTCCAGCACTGTAGCTTGCTGGTCATTGAGTGAAGCTGGGTCTTGGTGTTGAGATGGAGATCTCTGGGAGATTTTTGCCATTGGATATTATGTGGAGCTGGGGGGTCTCTTGTGGATCAGTGTCCTGAAGTTGGCTCTCCCACCTCAGAGTCACCGCACTGACTCCTGGCTGGAGCACCAAGAGCCTTTCATCCACATGATTCAGAATAAAATGGAGAAAATGTAGAAAAAGAAAGAAAGAAAGAAAGAAAGAAAGAGAGGGGATATAATAAAATAAAGTATAGTAAGATAAAATAAAATAAAGTTATTAAAATAAAAAATAATAAGAAAAAAATTGTTAAGTAAAAAAAAGAAAACAAACAAAGAAACAAATAACGGCTGGAGAGAACCCTAGGATAAATGTTGGAAGCAAAGCTTTACAGACAAAATCTTACACAGAATCATACACATACACACTCACAAAAAGAGGAAAAGGGGAAAAATTAATATATCTTGCTCTCAAAGCCACCTCCTAAATTTGGGATGCTTCATTGTCTATTCAGGTATTCCAAACATATAGGGTATATCAAGTTGATTTTGGAGATTTAATCCACTACTCCTGAGGCTGCAGGGAGAAATTTCCCTTTCTCTTCTTTGTTCATACAGCTCCCGGTGTTCAGCTTTGGAGTTGGCCCTGTCTCTGCATGTAGGTTGCCTGAGGGTGTCTGTTCTTTGCTCACACAGGACGGGATTAAAGGAGCAGCTGATTTGGTGGCTCTGGCTCACTCAGGTCGTGGGGAGGGAGGGGTATGGGTGCGGGGTGAGCCTGTGGTGGCAGAGCCGGTGTGACGTTGCACCAGCCTGAGGCACGCTGTGTTGTCTCCTGGGGAAGTTGTCCCTGGATAATGGGACCCTGGCAGTGGTGGGTTACACAGGCTTCCGGGAGGGGAGGCTTGGATAGTGACCTGTGCTCGCACACAGGCTTCTTGGTGGTTGCAGCAGCATCCTTAGTGTCTCATGCCCATCTCTGGGGTCCTCACTGTTAGCCACGTCTCATGCCCATCTTTGGAGCTCCTTTAAGCAGTGCTCTTAATCCCCCCTCGTCACGCACCAGGAAACAAAGAGGGAAGGAAAAGTCTCTTGCCTCTTCAGCAGGTCCATGCTTTTTCCCGGACTCCCTCCCGGCTAGCTGTGGTGCACTAACCCCTTCAGGCTGTGTTCACACCGCCAGTCCTCTACCTGCGATCCGACTGAAGCCTGAGCCTCAGCTCCCAGCCCCGCCCACCCTGGGGGGTGAGCAGACAAGCCTCTCGGGTTGGTGAGTGCTGGTCAGCACCTATCCTCTGTGCTGGAATCTCTTCGCTTTGCCCTCCGCACCCCTGTTGCTGCGCTCTCCTCCATGGCTCTGAAGCTCCCTCCTTCTGCCGCCAGCAGTCCTTGCCCATGAGGAGTCTTCCTAGTGTGTGGAAACCTTTCCTCCTTCACAGCTCCCTCCCACTGGTGCAGGTCTCGTCCCTATTCTTTTGTCTCTGTTTTTTCTTTTGCCTTACCCAGGTACATGGGGAGTTTCTTGCCTTTTGAGAGGTCTGAGTTCTTCTGCCAACATTCAGTGGGTGTTCTATAGGAGCAGTTCCACATGTAGATGTATTTCTGATGTATCTTTGGGGAGGAAGGTGATCTCCCCGTCTTACTCTTCCGCCATCTTCATCAAACCCTTGGGATGTTGTTGTTAGTTACAATTTATTGGTGTTGAATATCTCTTAATTGAAGATATACTTCCTTCTCTCTTACCATTAGACTCTCAACTCTAAGAGGTTAATGAATAGAAATAATATTCTAATCCCAAGTATATATTATATACTCAAATAATTTGGCATGGATAGATGAACATTCTAAAGTTTTAACTTTCATTCAGATAGCTGGAAACAGCAATTATAGCCTCACTATACTATCAAAAATTATAGTTTATTTATAATTTATTATAAAAATATAATAAATTACATTTATAAACACTGTTTAATTTGTAATAAGAATGCTATTATTTTAAAGTATATAAACCCGACTCCCCCTACCAAGCACCATTTAGGGCTCAACTTTGCTGTCACATTTTAGGACAAGTGCCAATACTTAATCATTCCAATTCAAATATACTTGTTTGCCTTTCTCGGGATCTAGTTCTTATCACTTTATGCACACTTTTTTTACATATTTTATTCCCTTTAAGACAAACATATCCACAATAAAATATTCTGATAACTTTTAATGGAGAAGTAATCATTCCCTGCATTTGTTGAAGTATTCACAGGCAGTTTTCCTCCCTGCTTTCTTCAGCAAAATATCATGGTATTCACCTGTGATCCATTTCCCAGGACTTTATCAGCAAAGGTAATTATACTCTAAAAAGTTTGCCTTGCAGCAAGGGAGTCATAATTCACAGAAGGACATCCTGTTTTAGAAAGAGCACAGCTCCTGTAAACACATGCACTGGGAGGTGACAGGAGAGGACACACAACAGCCTGTGAGACACAGAGATTCTCACAGAGGGGGATGGGTGTCAGAGAGAACACTTTCACATGCTAGAAATTCCTCTATTGCTCCAATACTTTTTTCAACCTTATCTTTCTTTATGACTCTCAAATGTATTTGCTTATTAATTTTATATCCTTTAAGGTGAAATGCAGGCTCTTCCTCTCCCCTTGTCAAGCAGGCATTTTTTTCTTCTTTGATCAGACATTTTAGATAATCTTCCTGCTTTTAAACTTCCTCTTACAGGTGGCCCTGTGTCAGGCTTTTCATCCCTCCACCTCACTTATCTAAAAGCAATCAGTAACACACAATTCTTGCTAAAGTAGATCACTTAATTTAGTACATATTTACTGAGATGAGCCCTAATACCTCTTGACAATTTACTTTCCTGAATTAATAAAGCCATTTAGGACAACAGCATTCTTGGTCACACGAGGACTCTTAGAGATTGCTGAATTTTAAAGATTATGATTATGTACAGCATGGTTGATCATAAGTATAAGAATAGCTGACATGTAAGAGAAAAACCACAAATTTTGAGTTAAGACAACATCTTTGGATGGATTCTATTAGCTCCACTGATTTTATAAGCAGTAATTTCCTATAGCCATGAGTGAAACACACATACACACAGACACACATGCACACATATTTGTGCCACTGAATTTACGTACAACACACATTTATTTAACTTTCCTGACAGTCACAGCTGATTTATTTTCACTTGACAGTCAAGTAAATTCTGACATCTTTTCCACATAAATTGTTGTTAAGAACTTTTAAAATACTGATTATTATGCATTATATTAACCATTTCTCTCAGCTTTTTGTCATCTGAAAATTTTATGAGCACACATTTTTGTCTTTATCCAAGTCAATGATAAAAATATTACATAGGACAAGGCTTAGGACAGAGTCTAAGTGATCACTCTTGAGGAGGCATAATTCAACCATCTGAATGTACTATCATCCAACTCTCACAAAACTTTATTTTTCTGTCATCTGGTCTACATTTCTCCAACTGATAAACAAATAAACCATGAGAGATTTTAACACTTTTCTGAAATTCAGATCACCTTGTGACCTTCCTCTGCTTGGCCAGTCTTACTAGATACCACTTTATTTAAAATATTAATGGGGTTGTGTTATGTTTCCATGTTGATTCTGCATCTATGCTAATTTGTAGTATTATCCTTTCTCTTTTTAGGTTATTAGAACTCATTCAGTTTTACAATTATTGAGCACTTATATGTATCATGTGTTATGTTAGGTTCTACAGTTATAAAGATATTTACTCTATAACTCCTGCTCTCAGTATGCTCACTGCCTGCTCAATAATATGCTATAGAGTATTTCCAGAATCTGATATCAAACTAATGCATCTATAGTTTTTGTCATTGACACCAAAATTAGGATTGTAATTGATAATAACAAATATTCTGGTACTTATTTTGTGATACACCACAAAAAGTATCAAGAGTAATATTGATGTCAAAAACTCAGCCTCTGTGTACTGTCACCGAATCAAATCTTGGAGACAGAGTTTTGGGTGAAGTAGAAAAGAATAGCTTTATCACTTTGCCAGGCAAAGGGGGACACAGTGGGCTCATGCCCTGGAAAACTGTGTATCCCAACCCGGGAGGATATGGTGAGGAGTTTTATAGCAGTGGTTCAAGAGCAGGGTTTCTGATAAGGATCAGGGTGTGTGCAGGGCCTGCATTCCTTTAATCTGGCCTCAGGTGGTCTCCTGACGAGCTTCTCGAGGTTATCTTCCTGGAATGAAGAATGCTAACATATTCCATTTGTTGGGGTTTTAGTTCTGTAGAAGAACTTGAATATATCATTAGGTGTATCACTTGAGGCATAACCAGGACCTTACCCCAAGGCTGCATTATTATTTCTTGGCTGCTCCTCCCTTGTCTCTGCAACCCCTCCCTTTCCTGATTAGCAACGGTTAGAATCTGCCCTTTGGAACTCAGGGAATGTCATGGAGGCTGAAACCTACTCCCTACAAACAAGAAATGGGGGTGTGGAGGGGGAAACAGAAAGGCTTTCATGGCCAGGAGCCCCACAGGGTCCTGCTCAGTTTCAGTATTGATATAAATACTACTTACTTCAGTACTTGATGTGTAATTCATCTGAAACTAAAGCCCTAAATGTATTTATAATAATTCTTACTATTTTCTCTCTATCAAATGTCCCCAAGACCATTCTTGTGCTTGAAGATTCACTAGAACTCATAGAATTCAGAAAAGCTGTTATGCTCATATTTACAATTTATTACAATCAAAGGATACAGATTAAACTCAAGGGAAAAGGCACATGAGATGAAGTATAGGAAAAACAAGACACAAGCTTTCAGGTGTCCCTCTCACAGTGGAGTCATACAAAGAAACACTTAATTCTTCCAGCAACAATGTGTAGCAACACATGAAAATATTACCAACCAGGGAAGTTCTCCTGAGCCTTGGACTCTACAGTTTTCACTGGGCGTCAGTCATGTAGGCATTTACAGCTTGCATGACAGACCTTAGCTACTCAGACTCTTGCTGCCCACAGAGCAAAAAGAGGTATTCATCATAAATCACATTGGTAGGATAAACTTACCTGGTCATTCTGGTACAGCATGGCCCAAGGCCACAGGCATACAAAAACATTCTTATCAGGCAGAAAAAATATACTAAGAGATCAGAGGTTATCTCCCAGGAGACTGCTAAGAGCCAGTCCTAAAGACAGACATCTATTTGGAATATGCAACCCAGGCCTGCTGAGTCAAATCAGCCCAGCTATTTCTATGTCTTTAGTTCTGTTTGGTCATGTGTTTTTCCAACATTTTATAACTCAGAAGTCATTCTCTGTTTTGATAATATGAAAGCAAGATAGACGTAAAGTAGTTCTGTATTCTCTCCCTGATTCTTTAGCATTTTAAGGTTGCACTAGCTCTTCTTGAAATACATCAAAAAATTCCTTTTAATTTAAAATTTAGATTTTGTTGTTATATTGAAACAACATACACAAAAATACTAAAAGATACTAAAAACATACTAAAAGTAATTGTCTCTTGATGTTTTGCTATAATGCATACCAGTCTTTTCTGTTTTTCACAAATACTTCCTTTTTCCTGTGAATTTCCTCCTTCTACTAGTAGATGTATGACTTGTGAAGCATAAATTAGAGACTTTAGATAAATTATGAAAAGGAAATAAAAACTGACAAATAAATAGACATCATGACAACTAAGCACTAGATGACTCAAGAGCCCTGGAATTTGCCTTATAAAAAGATGAAAAAAATCAAGAAGTCTAAAAATTCTTAATAAATTATGTTTAACTAAAAGAAATATCACTGTATTAGTTATCCATAACTGCATAGCAAGTGACCCCAAAACCTAGCAGCTTAAAACCAAACTTTTATTATCTTAAAGTTTCTGAGATCAGAATGCAGGCACAGTGTAGCTGAGTTTTCTGGCTCAGGGTCTGTCTCTATAAGGCAGCAAACAAGGTGTCACTAGGGTCTGCAGTCATTTCAAGGTGTAACTGAAGGAGGATCCCCTTCCAAGGTCACTCGTGTGATTTTTAGTTGGATTCAGTTCCTGTGGACTGTTGGTTGAAGGCTTCCCTTAGTTTCTTTCTGCCTGGGTCGCTTCATAGGGCAGCTGGAAACTGCCTTTCCTCAGAGGGAGCAAGTGAGAGAACAAGAGAAGGTAAACAAGACAGAATACAGAAATTTTTGTAACTTTATTTCTGAAGTCGTGTTCCATCACTTTTGTCATAGACGATTAGTTAGAAGCAAATCATGAAGTCCATCTGACACACAAGGGAAGAAGTTTACACAAAAGCATGAACCACGGGAGGTAAGAATTATTGGCAGCCAACTTAGAAGCCCCCTACCATAGTTATTTATATAACAATACTATAAAATACCATATATATTTTTTGAGTAAATGTCAGAGGTTCTCAACTGAAATTTTGCCCTGGCTATTTGGCAATATCTGGAACCATTTTTAATTGTTGTGACTGCAGGTAGAAGAGCAATATTGGCATGTAGTAGGTAGAAAACTGGAATGCTGCTAACCATTTAATATTGCACAGAACAGTCCCTTCCAAAACAAAGAATTTTCCAGTTCAGCATGACACTATTGCTGAGGGTGAGAAACCCTGGTAAATATTAGTAAGTATTAAAATTTTCTAGATTAGTATAAAGCCTGGAATGCTCTTTAGGTAAAATATGCTGATGTCTTAGAAAATAGCATATATAATCACTGACTTGGTTTAGTTAACCTGAAATACAAGTGTTATATGAAATAATTATTATAGATCCATCCATACAAAACCAAGTTAGCTCTATTTTACTAAAGATGAAACTGCTTACTAGTCTCTGCCTCACAGATATGTTTAATAATGTTCCCACTATTGAAAACCACTAAAACAGAATTTCTGCAGGAATTAGTGAAATGATCCAGATGATGTGCTAATATTAAATGTGGGACTGTTGAAATGAAGTTCTTTTTTCATCTCTAGTACAGATTAGCACTATAACAGAAATGTAGGTATTCTAAAAATCAATGTTTAAATTTATAAGGATTGATTCCTGGGAGTCATCAAACTATGGCCAGTGGGCTAAATCTGGATCACTCTCTGTTTTCATAAATAAAGTTTTATTGGAACACAGCAATGGCCATTTTTTTTTATATTTCTATGACTGTTTTTTGATCTATAATAGCAGATTTAGTTATTTGCAACAGAGACTAAATGGCTGACAAAGCCTTAAATATTTAATTTAATCTGTTCCATTAAAGAAAATGTTTTCCAAGTTATGATCTATTCAATACTAATAGAGCTTCTTTTTATTGGACTTTGGGTATTTATTATTATTTGTTTCTTGTCCCCCTTTTATGGTGTATTGCAGCATCAAAAACTTAGAAGGAGATGAGACAGAACAGGGGGTAACTTCTAAAATACATAATATTTCTTCATTTTCATATATGCTACATTTATTATGTATTACACTTTATTGGGTAAAATGTACTTTTAGGTACTTTTAGACTGTGATTTTTCCTATTAAGTCAGTTGAAAGTGTTAGTGATTACTCTACAGACAATAAAAGCAATCATTTATTGTAACTTACCTAAAGTTACATAGTAATATGCTGATTCAGCTACAGAAGGTGATTGTGGGAGTCTGGGTTCTTAGCCATAAAGCAAAAACTGCTTATGTCTGCAGGACAATCACTTACTTTAACACTCCATATTCCAAAACTCCTGAAAATCTAAATTAGATAATTTGTATTCTTAAAGCTGTCTATCTAACTTTTAAATATAACTGAAATTTAAAAAAGTATATTTTAATGCCACATGTTATATTTTGCTTACAAAAATAGATAGATGTTAGGTGTCTTAGTAAAGGCACTTTGAGTTGCAAGTACAGTCAGTTCTTCCATCACACTTATTTTTAAACGTGTGTGTTCCAATGCAATCTATTAGGAAACAATCTGAGAACAATGTAAATTTTATGTTTGCTTGTATGCAATTTTATCTGTAAGAAATACTAGGTGAATACAAAACAACAACCAAAAACACATACCCAGCTGAACTGAGCCACAAAGGAATATACAAAATGAATACATGGACAGACCTCAAATATCTCTTCTATCAGTTCATTGTTCACTGAATGTCTTATCCTAAAAGATTGTGTTTTGCTATTTTTTTGCATTTGTGGAGACTCGTTCAACATCCCAAACATATCTAAGTGTCCTGATCAGAAAACAAAGAGCAGTACATAAAACAAACAAACAAATAAACAAAACTCTAAGTATTGAAAAGAAGCTTGAAATAATAAAATGTTTTGAAAGAAATGGGAGAACATGCGATAGCTCTCAAACAACAAGCATCCAGGAATGTAAATTGGGAACCATCAGAGACAGTGCTATGAAAGTAAAAGAAACAACATGATTGGAAAGACTTCAAGCACTGGAAAGTCAGTAAGAACAAGACCTAAAGAAACAGAAGTCATGGAAAGATTGTTGCATTTATACTGAAGCCCAGATATTTAAAAAGTCAGAAAACCTTTTTTCATAATCAATATAAAGAACTATCTGTAAACTAAGATTTTAAACAGAAATTTCCAAATCCTGCAGAAGTGGCTCCTATTAGTACTGGTTTGGTGATTCAAAAAATCAATAAAATTTCCAGTTTTCAGCTGTTGAGCAAAGCCATGATTTAAGATCAAAAGCTGCAAAGGAGTTTCCAGAATTTATACAGGAAGTTAATGAAGATGGTTTTTAATCATATAAAATTTTAAATTTTGATTAAACAAGTATCTGCTACAAACACAAGAATTGAAGGACCTATTTCTCACAGGCAAGAAAAAAAAAAGCCTCAGGTTTTAAGGCTGCAAAAGATTACATTTTGTGTAATTTTTCTACCATTGAACAATAACTGACAAGCTTTAATCCATTTTATGTCCATTTACAGAAAGTCAGTTTTTTTTTTCCCAAGATAATTACAATATCTATTGTGGTATGTATGTTTTCTTAACCATTTAACATGTATAAAACTGGGATATAATTTTTTAGGTTCCTACTTTTCCTTTGTATGTGTCTTTGATGAAGTTTTTGAGGATTTTGCTTCTAACTTCACACTTACCATCAGCTCTCTGTTTTTCATTGCATGTGTTTGCATAGTACAGTTATTTTTAGCAATGCAAGGATTGCATTATAGTGAAGTGGCTGTAACAGAACATCATTGAAGTAAAATTATACCTGGAAGAAAGGAATTAAGTGTTTCTCACACAACCAAAAGCAGGGAGTGTATAAAGCACTCAAGAGGTATTCTAATTGGATTCTAAAAAACTTTGAGAAACCAAGAGAGCTAGTATTCTCATTTCTGCAGGGCCAAATGATCCCTTTTCTCTTCTTTCTGCAAGTCTGCTCATTGTTTTGTTTGTGTCTAATTACCTATTGATGAGTTTTCTCTTCCTAACAAGCACATGAAAAAGATGGCTACCCCTTAGCTTCTCAGAGTAGGTAAGCAGAAAGGACTGACTGTTGTATAGCCTTATTTCTCCAAATTTTTGTGAGAGATTATTTGATTAACCAATTTTGAACTAGGATATACTCCAAAGTTGTCTAGAGATTTTATTTTTATGCACATTAGCACAACATTGAGTTCATTATTAAATGAGATATTTATAAATGAGTTGTGAAATGTGTTACAAAAAATTGATTTAAGCATTGCGAATGAAAAATATTGCCTGCCATATCAGTAAACAAAGGATGCTGTGGCCATCAAGCCATCACAGTACAACCACGGTAGGATTAGCCCTGAGGGAACTCAGGCTAGAAAGAGGATGCCCATCATTTAGCAATCAGCGCTAGAGCCACCCCCTTGACAGTGCACCCTGAGGAGACTCAGGATGAGAAAGCACAGGATACTGGCCCCAGATAGCTGAGGTGCATATCAAAGGAATGATTTCAGTGAGCCCAGGCTCTTGCATCTTCCCATATATAGAAAATCACTAAATTTCTTACCTAGAGATATCTGGTTTTCTTTGATTAACAGTAATTTTTTGATGTCCTGACTACCTGGTCTTTGTTGCAAAATCTCCTCTATATCCTGGCTCCTCCCTTGCCTCTTTGGAGCAGTCTCTCAGACCTATCTGAGATTCTGTGTCCTGGGCTTAAGTCCTCAGTTTTGTCTACCGAATGAAACATAACTCTTAACTTTTAGGTGGTGCCCTTTTTTCAGTTGACAGCATATTTGAAACTTGAAATATTTTTGTTCTCCAAAGTAATAATGCTAGGAGCAGTGCATGAACTTTTTGTTTTATCTTATTTGTTTTAAATGAGTCTGCCTCTATATTTAACAATTCAGAAAATTTTAACTACAGAGGATCTTGATTATCCAGACAACCTTCTAATTCCCAAGACAAGACACTGAGTTCCAGAGAGGTTTTGAACTTCCCAAGATAATATTTGCTATAGAGTGATATTGGAGTTTTGGTTCTTGACAGCTAGGAATCAGGTAGAAAAATAAAAAGCAAAATGAGGAAAATGCATCCTGATTTTATCTAAATGTATTCCTGGCCTAAACATCAACAATCAGTAAAATAAGCATATGTTACTGGCTATTATAAACAATATCAATAGTTTCTGCATGGTGAGAATTTTTGAGCAATGAAAACTAGAACCTGGGCTGAAAGAAAAACTTTGGATGTTCAAAGATGACTAAGTAGAGAGAACTCCAAAGAGATTTACCTCTATGTATTTACATTTACATTTACATTTCAATGGGGGACAAAGGCTAGAACAGTGGGGGCATTCCAGTGATTGTAAACCAGAGACAGATGTTTTATCTAAACTACTGAAGAGATTTATTTTCATTCCAAAGGGCAAGAAAAAAGGGAACTTTTAATTTTTACTTTCTATGGGGACTTTGTTTACTTTAGAGAGACTATTCTATTTCTATACCTCTCTCAGAATGGAGGACAGCTGTGCAAGTCATATTATATAAATTCATAGATTCATAATTGTGCGGTTCTTCTCCAGTGGCAGAAGCCCTGTGCCTGCAGGCCTAACCATTTGGTTCTCAGCACATCTCAGTGAAGTGGAAAAAAATTGAATGTGCAGAAATGATATAGTTATTGCTACAGGTAATAATAATATCCTCTAATCCAGATACCTCATATTTGCATTCAAGAAAATATAAATCAATGTAGATATTTAAAATGTATCATTGGGGAATGGTGGTATAATAAAGCTCTGTTTGTACATTTTCCAGTGAAAACAACCATAACTGGTGAAAGTTATAAAACACAGAAAACCATAAAAGAAATTGAGTGAATTTATTTCCCACAGACACCTTATGAGAAATACATAAAGAAACCCTTCAGACTAAAGCAAGTGATATCAGAAAGTAACTAGAATCCACATGAAAGAAAAAGAGATTTGATCATGGTAATTTGATTTGATCAAGGTAATATGATCAAGGTAGAAGAGGGAACAGAGCTCTATGAAATTAACATTTCTGTATTTCACTGGAATTAAGTATAAATCTGAAGGAGATTCTGATGTTGAGATATATATGGTAAAACCTAGAGCAACCACTAAGAAAATAACCAAAAGAGTGAAAAATCATTAAAGGAATAAAAGGTTACACTAGAAAATATTCACTTAATCAAAAAGAAAACAATAAAAAGTGAATAAAGGGAATTCTATATGTTTCAAAGTGCAAACATATAGAAATCAGAAGGTAAAATGTCACACATAAATTACATATACCAGTAATAAGATCAAATATGAATGGATTAAAAAATTCAAAAGGCAAAGATTGATAGTCTAAATAGAAACCAAGATCCAACTATATGCTGTCAATAGGGGACATACTTTAAATTCAAATATGTAAAAAGCTTGAGATTAAAAGGAGAGAAAAAGATATATCATGCAAACAGCAAGCATAAGACAGAGGGAGTGTCTGTACTAATAATAGGTAAAATAGATTTTAAGACAAAAAAAGTTACTACAGATAAGAGGGATGTTTTATAATGATAAAATGACCAATTCATCAAAAAGATATAACAATTATAAACATGTGTGCATTTAACAAGAGAGCTCAAAATACATGAAACAAGAAAATGACAAAATTTGAGGAAGACACACAATTCAGCAATAATAGTTGAAAACTTCAATATTCACATTCAGTAATGGATAGAACAACAAAAAGGAAGATTGGCAAGGAAATAGTAGACTTGAATAACACTATAATTAAATAAACCTAATTGATATCTATAAAACACCCCCCCCAACAACAGCAGAATAAACATTCTTCTCAAGTGCATAGGAGACACATAGATAATTATCAGACCATAAAATAAGTCTCAATAACTTTAAAGAATTGGTATCATACAAAATATTCTCTCTGACTACAATGGAATGAAATAAAAAATCACCAGCAGAGAGAAATTTCATATATATTTGGAAACTTAAAACACACTCCTAAATAATCAAAGGATCAAAGGAGAAATCACAAGAGAAAATAAAAAATACTTTAAGATGAATAAAAATGAAAACTACAACATATCAAAACATAGGATGCAACTAAAGCAGTGCTAGTGGGAAATTTAAAGATGTGAATGCTTAGAACTAAAAGATATCAAATATAAAAGCTATCTTCCACCTTAAGACACTATAAAAAAGAGAAAACAGAATATAATGTCACCAGAGAAAGGAAATAATAAAGATTCGACTTGAAATTAATGAAACAGTTGATAGAAAAACAATGAAGAAAAAACAATGGAATAAAAATTTGGTTCTTTGAAAAGATCAATAAAATTGACAATTGTTTAGCTAGACAACCAAAAAAAGAAAAAGAGAGGAGATTCAAGTCACTAACATCAGGACTGAATGAAGGAACATTACAGGCTTTGCAGAAATTAAAAGGATTATACAGGAATACTATGAACTATATGCCAATAAATTAATTATTTAGATGAAATGGACAAGTTCTGGCAGAGATACAAACTACTGAAACAGACTCAAGAGGAATAGAAAATCTGAATAGAATTATAGCAACTAAAGATATGAAATTCATAATTTAAAAACTTGCCAGTATGAAATGCCCAGGCTCAGCTGACTTAATTGGTAAGTTCTACCAAGCAGTTAAGGAAAAATTAATATGAATCCTTTATAATCACATCCAAAACATAGAAGAGGTAACTCTTCACACTTCATTTTATGAGGGCAGCATTACCCTGAAACCAGACAGACAAATACATAACAAGAAAACTATAGACCAATTATTTATTATGAATATAGACAAAAAAGTCCTCAGCAAAATATTAACAAAGAAAATCCAGTAACAAAGAAAGGGATTATATAACACAATCAAATAGTATTTATCCCAGGAATATTAGAATTTAATATAAAATCCACTGATGTAATCCACCACATCAATAGAAAAAGGACAAAACTACATGATCATTTCAGTAGACACATGAAAAAGCATTTGATTAAATCCAACATCTTTTAATGGAAAAATCATTTTAAAAATTAGACATGGAGTCTATTTCCACAACTTGATAAAAGAAATTCAAGAAAAACTCATGCTAATGCCATACTTGATATTGAAAGACTAAATATCTAAGAACAGGAAAAAGACAAGGATGCCTAAGCCCTCACCTGTTTTATTTAACCTTGTACTGGAAGTTCTAACCATGACAGTGGGGCAATAAAGTGAAATAAAGGCATCCAGGTTGGAAAGAGAGAAGAAAAACTATGTCTATTTGCAGATGACATGGTCTTGTATATAGATAACCCTAAGGAATCTTCTAAAATAAATATTAGAACTAATAAACCAGGTCAGTGAGTTTGAATGCCCAATATCAATATAAAAAAACAGAATTGTATTTCTATAAACTATGAATGAATAATGTAAAAATGAAATTAAACAATCCCATTTAAAATAGCATAAAACTAATATACTTAGTATTTAATACAAAGGTTTTAAACATACCCTGAAAATTATAAAACAGTTTTGAAAGAAATTACAGAAGACCTCAAAGATGGAAAGACCACTAATGCTCATGAATAAGAAGAGTTAATACTATTATTTCTCCAAAGAAAACATACAGATGGCCAAAAAGCACATGAAAAGATGTTCAACATCACTAATTATTAGAGAAATGCAAATCAAAACTACAATGAGGTATCACCTTACACCAGTCAGAATGGCCATCATCAAAAAATCTACAAACAATAAATGCTGGAGAGGGTGTGGAGAAAAGGGAACCCTCCTACACTATTGGTAGGAATGTAAATTGGTACAACCACTATGGAGAACAGTATGGCAGTTCCTTAAAAAATTAAAAATAGAATTACCTTATGACCCAGCAATCTCACTTCTGGGCATATACCCAGAGAAAAACCAAAACACGAAAAGACACAAGCATGCAATGTTCATTGCAGCACTATTTACAATAGCCAGGACTTGGAAACAACCTAAATGTCCATCAACAGAGGAACAGATTAAGAAGGTGTGACACATATATACAATGGAATATTACTCAGCCATAAAAAGGAACAAAATAATGCATTTGTAGCAACATGGATGGACCTAAAGATTGTCATACTGAGTGAAGTAAGTCAAACACAGAAAGATAAATATCATATGATATCACTTATATGTATAATCTAAAAAAGAAAAAAAAAGTTCAAATGAACTTATTTACAAAACAAGTAGAGTAATAGATGTAGAAAACAAAGTTATGGTCATCAGTGGATGGGGAGATGGGATAAATTGGGAGATTGAGATTGACATATACATACTACTATATATAAAATAGATAACTAATAAGAACCTGCTGTATAGCACAGGGAACTCTAGTCAATACTCTATAATGGCCTATATGGGGAAAAAATCTAAAAAAATAAGTAAATAAATAAAGTGGATCCATGTATATGTATAACTGATTCACTTTGCTGTACAACTGAAACTAACACAATATTGTAATTCAACTATACTTCAATAAAAATTAAAAACAAACAAACAAAAAACAAACAACAAAGAAAACTAAAAAAGAAAGATGGCAATACTCCCAAATTGATCTACAGATCTATCACAATATCTATGAATATCTCAGCTACCATCTTTGCAGAAATTGATAAGCTGATCCTAAAGTTCATATAAAAATGTAGGGAGGGGCTTCCCTGGTGGTGCAGTGGTTGAGAGTCCACCTGCCAATGCAGGGGACACAGGTTCGTGCCCCGGTCTGGGAAGATCCCACATGCCGCAGAGTGGCTGGGTCCGTGAGCCATGGCCACTGAGTCTGCGTGTCCAGAGCCTGTGCTCCACAACAAGAGATGCCACAACAGTGAGAGACCCACGTACCGCAAAAAAAAAAAAAAAAAAAAAAAAATGTAGGGAATCCAGAATAGCCAAAGTCATATTGAAAAATAGCAAAGTTGGTTGTTTCATACTTCCTGATTTTAAAAGATACTACAAAACTATAGCAATAAATATGGTATGGTTCTGATATAAGATAGACACATAGATCCATCAGACTTAATTGAGTATCAAGAAATAAATCCTTGTATTTATGGTCAATTGACTTTTGACAAAGTTTCTAGAACAATCAAATAGAAAAAGACTAGTCCTTACAACCAATGGTGGTAACACAACTGGATATCCACATGCACAGAATTAACTCGGTCCCCTTCTTCACATCATACACAGAAATTTACTCAAAATGGATCATAGACCTAATTGTAAGATTTAAAATTATAAACTCTTATAAGAAAATATGGGAGTAAATGTTTACCTTGGGTTAGTCAAAGCTTTTTCAATATGCTACCAAAATCTCAATTAACAAAAGAAAAAATACATAGATTAAACTTTTGTGCTTCAAAGAATACCATCAAGAAAATGAAAACACAACACAGAGAATAGGATAAAATATTTGTAAATCACATATATGATGAGAGACTTGTATTTAGAATATAAAAAAACACAAATCTAATAAAAATAAGAAATACATTTAAGAAATTAAATTATATCAAAAAATTAAAAATGTACAAAAGATCTGAATAGATACTCTTCCAAAGAACTTATAAAAATGTTTAATAAACACATGAAAAGGTGTTCAACATCATTAGTCATTAGAGGAATGCCAGTCAAAACTGTAATATCAGTTCATACACACTAGGATGGCTATAATAATAATATTAATAATAATAATAATAAATACACTTCATAGCATTTGTTAGCAAGAAATCAGAGAGAGAGGAGTGGAGAAATTAGAACACTCATACATTGTTGGTGGGAATATTAAATGGTAAAGCCACCCTGGAAAACAGTTTGGTAGTCTCTTAAAAAGTTAAACATAGGGAATTCTCTGGCGGTCCAGAGGTTAGGACCCTGTGTGCTTTCATTGCCGAGAGCCCTTATCAAGTAGCTAAGATCGGACAAGCCACGAGGTGAGGCCAAAAAAAAAAAAAAAATTAAACATAGAGTTACAATATAAACCACCATCCTCAAGAGAACTGAACCCAAATATCTACACAAAAAGTTGTACATAAGTCTTCATTGCAGAATTCTTCAAAATAGCCAAATAGTGGAAGCAACCCATATGACCATGGGTAAATAAAATGTTATCTATCCATACAATGGTATTTTATTCAGTCAAACAAATAAGTGAAACACCGATACATACTATAACATGGATGAATCGTGAAAATATTATGCTAAGTGAAAAAAGGCAGTCTCAAAACACAACATATTGTACGTTTCCACTTAATATATTATTTAACATCTTTATTGGAGTATAATTGCTTTACAATGGTGTGTTAGTTTCTGCTTTATAACAAAGTAAATCAGTTATACATATAAATATATCCCCATAAACCCACCCTCTTGCATCTCCCTCCCCCTCTCACTATCCCACCCATCTAGGTGTTCAAAAACCAGTGAGCTGATTACCCTGTGCTATGCGGCTGCTTCTCACTAGCTATCGGTTTTACATTTGGTAAGGTATATATGTACATGCCACTCTCTCACTTTGCCCCAGCTTACCCTTCCCACTCCCTGTGTCCTTAAGTCCATTCTCTAGTAAGTCTGCATCTTTATTCCCGTCCTGCCCATAGGTTCTTCATAACCATTTTTTTTTCTTAGATTCCATATGTATGTATTAGCATATGGTATTTGTCTTTCTCTTTCTGACTTACTTCACTCTGTATGACAGGCTCTAGGTCCAACCACCTCACTACAAATAACTCAATTTCCTTTCTTTTTATGATTGAGTAATATTCCATTGTATATATGTGCCACATCTTCTTTACCCATTCATTTGTTGATGGACAGTTAGGTTGCTTCCATGTCCTGGCTATTGTAAATAGAGCTGCAATGAACATTGTGGTACATGAACCTTTTTGAATTATGGTTTTCTCAGGGTATATGCCCAGTAGTGGGATTTCTGGGTCATGTGGTAATTCTAATTTAGCTTTTAAGGAACTTACATACTGTTTTCCATAGTCGCTGTATCAATTTACATTCCCACCAACAGTGTAAGAGGGTTCCCTTTTCTCCACAACCTCTCCAGCATTTATTGTTTGTAGACTTTTTGAGGATGGCCATTCTGACTAGTGTGAGGTGATACCTCATTGTAGTTTTGATTTGCATTTCTCTAATGATTAGCGATGTTGAGCATTCTTTCATGTGTTTGTTGGACATCTGTATATCTTCTTTGGAGAAATGTCTATTTGGTCTTCTGCTCACTTTTGGATTGGCTTGTTTGTTTTTGTGATATTGAGCTGCATTAGCTGTTTGTAAATTTTGAAGTATAATTCTTTGTCAGTTGCTTTATTTGCAAATATTTTCTCCCATTCTGAGGGTTCTCTTTTCATCTTGTTTATGGTTTCCTTTGTTGTGCAAAAGATTTTAAGTTTCATTAGGTCCCATTTGTTTAATTTTGTTTTTATTTCCATTTCTCTAGGAGGTGGATCAAAGAGGATTTTGCTGTGATGTATGTCATAGAGTGTTCTGCCTTTTTCCTCTAAGAGTTTTAGAGTGTCAGGCATTACATTTAGGTCTTTAATCCATTTTGAGTTTATTTTTGTGTGTGGTATTAGGGAGTGCTCTAATTTCACTCTTTTACATGTACCTGTCCAGTTTTCCCAGCACCACTTATTGAAAAGGATGTCTTTTCTCCATTGTATAATCTTGCCTCATTTATCAAAAATAGGGTGACCATATGTGCGTGGGTTTATCTCTTGGCTCTCTACCCTCTTCCATTGATCTGTATTTCTGTTTTTGTGCCAGTACATTACTGTCTTGATTACTGTAGCTTTGTAGGATAGTCTAAAGTCAGGGAGCCTGATTCCTCTAGCTCCGTTTTTCTTTCTAAAGATTGCTTTGGTTATTCGGGATCTTTTTATTTCCATACAAATTGTGAAATTTTTTGTTCTAGCTCTGTGAAAAATGCCAGTGGTAGTTTAATAGGGATTACATTGAATCTGTAGATTGTTTTGGGTAGTATAGTCATTTTCACAATGTTGATTCTTCCAATCCAAGAACATGGTATATCTCTCCATCTGTTCATATCATCTTTAATTTCTTTCAACAATGTCTTATATTTTTCTGCATGCAGGTCTTTTGTCTCCTAGGTATTTTATTCTTTTTGCTGCAGTGGTAAATGGGAATGTTTCCTTAATTTCTCTTTCAGTTTTTTCATCATTAGTGTATAGGAATGCAAGAGATTTCTGTGCATTAATTTTGTATCTTGCTACTTTACCAAATTCATTGATTACTTCTAGTAGTTTTATGGTGGCATCTTTAGGATTCTCTATGTATAGTGTCATTTCATCTGCAAACAGTGACAGCTTTACTTCTTATTTTCCAATTTGTATTATTTTATTTCTTTTTCATCTCTGACTGCTGTGGCTAAAACTTCCAAAACTATGTTGAAGAATAGCAGTGAGAGTGGGCAACCTTTTCATGTTCCTGATCTTAGTGGAAATGGTTTCATTTTTTCCCTATTGAGGACAATGTCGGCTGTGGGTTTGTCATATATGGCCTTTATTACGTTGAGGTAAGTTCCCTCTATGCCTACTTTCTGGAGGGTTTTTATCATATGTGCGTGTTGAATTTTGTCAAAAGCTTTTCCTTCATCTATTGAGATGATCATATGGTTTTTACTCTTCAATTTGTTAATATGGTGTATCATATTGGTTTGAGTATGTTGAAGAATACTTGCATTACTGACATAAACCCCATTTGATCATGGTGTATTATCCTTTTAATGTGCTGTTGGATTCTGTTTGCTAGTATTTTGTTGAGGATTTTTGCATCTATGCTCATCAGTGATATTGGCCTGGAGTTTCCTTTCTTTGTGACACCTTAGTCTGGTTTTGGTATCAGGGTGATGGTAGCCTTGCAGAATGAGTTTGGGAATGTTCTTCTCTCTGCTACATTTTGAAAGAGTTTGAGAAGGATAGGTGTTAGCTCTTCTCTAAATGTTTGATAGAATTTGTCTGTGAAGCCATCTGGTCCTGGGCTTTTGTTTGTTGGAAGATTTTTAATCACAGTTTCAATTTCATTACTTGTGATTGTTCTGTTTATATTTTCTATTGTTTCCTGGTTCAGTCTCGGAAGGTTGTGCTTTTCTAAGAATTTGTCCATTTCTTCCGGGTTGTCCATTTTATTGGCATAGAGTTGCTCGTAGTCATCTCTCATGATCCTTTGTATTTCTGCAGTGTCAGTTGTTACTTCTCCTTTTTCATTTCTAATTCTATTGGTTGGAGTCTTCTCCCTTTTTTCTTTGATGAGTCTGGTAATAGTTTATAAATTTTGTTTATCTTCTCAAAGAACCATTTTTTAGTTTTATTGATCTTTGCTATGGCTTCCTTCATTTCTTTTTCAGCTATTCCTAGTCTGACTTTTATGGTTTCTTTCCTTCTGCTAACTTTGGGGTTTTTTGTGTACTTCTTTCTCTAATTGCTTTAGGTATAAGGTTAGGTTGTTTATTTGAGATGTTTCTTGTTTCTTAAGGTAGGATTGTATTGCTTTAAACTTCCCTCTTAGAACTGCTTTTGCTGCATCCCATAGGTTTTGGGTCATCGTGTTTTCATTGTCATTTGTTTCTAGGTATTTTTTGATTTCCTCTTTGATTTCTTCACTGATCACTTGGTTATTAAGTAGTGTATTGTTTAGCTTCCATGTATTTGTATTTTTTACAGATTTTTTCCTGTAATTGATATCTAGTCTCATAACATTGTGGTCAGAAAAGATACTTATTATGATTTCAATTTTATTAAATATACCAAGGCTTGATTTGTGATGCAAGATATGATGTGTCCTGGTGAATGTGCCATGAGCACTGGAAAAGAAATTGTATTCTATTGTTTTGGATGTAATGTACTGTAAATATCAATTAAGCCCATCTTGGTTAATGTATCATTTAAAGCTTGTGTTTCCTTATTTATATTTATTTTGGATGATCTGTCTAATGGTGAGAGTGAGGTGTTAAAGTCCCCTACTATGATCGTGTTACTGTCATTTTCCTGTTTTTTGGCTGTTAGTATTTGCCTTATGTATTGAGGTGCTCCTATGTTGGGTGCATAAATATTTACAATGGTTATATCTTCCTCTTGGATTGATCCCTTGGTCATTATGTAGTGCCCTTCTTTGTCTCTTGTAATAGTTTTTATTTTAAAGTCTATTTTTTTCTGATATGAGAATGGCTACTCCAGCTTTCTTTTGATTTCCATTTGCATGGAATATCTTTTTCCATCCCATGACTTTCAGTCTATATGTGTCCCTAGGTCTGAAATTGGTCTCTTGTAGAGAGCATATATACAGATCTTATTTTTCTATCCATTCAGCCAGTCTATGTCATTTTGTTGGAGGCTTTAATCCATTTACATTTAAGGTAGTTATCAACATGTATGTTCCTATTCCCATTTTCTTAATTGTGTTGGTTTTGTTATTTGTAGGTCTTTTCCTTCTCTAGTGTTTCTTGCCTAGAGAAGTTCCTTTACCATTTGTTGGAAAGCTGGTTTGGTGGTGCTGAATTCTCTTAGCTTTTGCTTGTCTGTAAGGGTATTATTTTATCCATCAAATCTGAATGAGATCCTTGCTGGGTAGAGTAATCTTTGTTGTAAGTTTTTCCCTTTCATCCTTTAAATATGTCCTGCTACTCCCTTCTGGCTTGTAGAGTTTCTGCTGAAACATTAGCTGTTAATTTATGGGGATTCCCTTGTATGTCATTTGTTGTTTTTTCCTTGCTGCCCTTCATATTTTTTCTTTGTATTTAATTTTTGATAGTTTGATTAATATGTGTCGTGGCATTTTTCTCCTTGGTTTTATCTTTATGGGACTCTCTGTGCTTCCTGGACTTGATTAACTATTTCCTTTCCCATATTAGGGAAGTTTTCAACTATAATCTCTTCTAATATTTTCTCAGTCCCTTTCTTTTCCTCTTGTGTTCAGTTCAAACTTTGGCGCATTTAATGTTGTCCCAGAGGTCTCTGAGACTGTCCTCAATTCTTTTCATTATTTTTTCCTTTTTCTGCTCTGCAGTATCTATTTCCACTATTTTATCTTGCAGGTCACTTCTCCATTTTTCTGCCTCAGTTATTCTGCTATTGATTCCTTGTAGAGAATTTTTAATTTTATTTATTGTGCAGTTCATCATTGTTTGTTCGCTCTTTAGTTCTTAGGTCCTTGTTAAAAGTTTCTTTTATTTTCTCCATTCTATTTCCAAGATTTTGGGTCATCTTTACTATTTTTATCCTGAATACTTTTTCAGGTAGACTGCCTATTTCCTCTTTATTTGTTTGGTCTGGTGGGTTTTTACCTTGCTCGTCAACTGCTGTGTGTTTCTCTGTCTTCTCATTTTGCTTAGCTTACTGTATTTGGGTTCTCCTTTTCACAGGCTGCAGGTTTGTAGTTCCCATTGTTTTTGGTGTCTGCCCCCAGTGGCTAAGGTTGTTTCAGTGGGTTGTGTAGGCTTCCTGGTGGAGGAGACTAGTGCCTGTGTTCTGGTGGATGAAGCTGGATCTTGTCTTTTTGTTGGGCAAGTCCACGTCTGGTGGTGTGTTTTGGGGTGTCTGTGGCCTTATTATGATTTTAGGTAGCCTCTCTGCTAATGGGTGGGGTTGTCTTCTTGTCTTGCTTGTTGTTCAGCATAGGGTATCCAGCAGTGTTGCTTGCTCATCATTGAGTGGAGCTGGGTCTTGGCATTGAGATGGAGATCTCTGGGAGATTTTTGTTGGGAGACCTCCCATGTTGCTGGGAGGTCTCTGGTGCACCAATGTCCTGAACTCGGCTCTCCCACATAAAAGCCACAGCCCTGACACCCGGCTGGAGCATGAAGACCCTGTCATCCACACAGCTCAGAATAAAAGTGAAAAAGAAAGAAAGAAAGAAAGAAGAAAGAAGAAAGAAAGAAAGAAAAATAAAGTTATTAAAATAAAAAATAATTATTAAAAAAATTTTTTAATGTAATTAAAAAAGAAGAAAGAAAGAAGAGAGCAACCAAACCAAAAAACAAATGCACCAAGGTTGCAGCTCAATATTAAAAAAAAACCAAACAACTAAATCCCAAAATGGGCAGAAGACCTAAATAGACATTTCTCCAAAGAAGATATACAGATTGCCAACAAACACACAAAAGGATATTCAACATCATCAATCATTAGAGAAATGCAAATCAAAACTACAATAAGATATTATCTCACACCAGTCAGAATGACCATCATCAAAAAATCTACAAACAATAAATGCTGGAGAGGGTGTGGAGGAAAGGGAACCCTCTTGCACTGTTGGTGGGAATGTAAATTGATATAGCTTCTACGGAAAATTGTATGTAAGCTCCTTAAAAGCTAAAAATAAAACTACCATGTGACCCAGCAATCCCACTACTGGGCATATACCCTGAGAAAACCGCAGTTCAAAAAGGGTCATGTTCCACAATGTTCATTGCAATTCTATTTACAATAGTCAGGACATGGAAGCAACCTAATTGTCCATCGACAGATGAATGGATAAAGAAGATGTGGCACATACACACAATGGAATATTAGTCAGCCATAAAAAGAAAGGAAATTGAGTTATTTGTAGTGAGGTGGATGGACCTAGAGTCTGTCATACAGAGTGAAGTAAGTCAGAAAGAGAAAAACAAATATCATATGCTAACACATATATATGGAATCTTAAAAAAAAATGGTTATGAAGAACCTAGGTGCAGTACATGAATAAAGATGCAGCCTTACTAGAGAATGGATTTGAGGAGATGGGGGAGTGGAATGCTAAGCTGGGAGAAAGTGAGAAAGTAGCATGGGCATATATACACTACCAAATGTAAAACCAATAGCTAGTGGGTAGCAGCTGCATAGCACAGGGAGATAAGCTCAGTGCTTTTTTTCCCACCTAGAGTTGTGGAATATGGAGGGTAGGAAGGAGGGAGACTCAAGAGGGAAGAGATATGGGGATATATGTATATGTATGGCTGATTCACTTTGTTATAAAGCAGAAACTAACACACCAGTGTAAAGCAATTACACTCCAATAAAGATGAAAAGAAAAAATCCACATATAACAAGAACTAAAAAGTATACTAAAAAAACAAAAAGAAACAACAAAAAACAAAAAGAAGAGACAGACAGAACCCTAGGACAAATAGTAAAAGCAAAGCTATACAGTAAATATCACACACAGAGTCATATACACACTCAGAAAAAGAGAAAAAGGAAAAAAATATATATATTGCTGCTCGAATGTCCATGGCCTCAATTTGGGATGATTCATTGTCTATTCATGTATTCCACAGGTGCAGGGTGCATCAAGTTTATTGTGGAAATTTAATCCGCTGCTCCTGAGGCTGCTGGGAGAAATTTCCCTTTCTCTTCTTTGTTCGCACAGCTCCTGGGGTTCAGCTTTGGATCTGGCCCCGGCTCTGCATATGGATCGCCTGAGGGCATCTGTTCCCTGCCCAGATAGGATGGGGTTAAAGGAGCAGCTGATTAGGGGGCCGTGGCTCACTCAGGCCTGGGGGAGGGAGGGGTACGGGTGCAGGGTGAGCCTGCGGCGGCAGAGGCCAGTGTGTTGTTGCACTAGCATGAGGAGCGCCATGTGTTCTCCCGGGGAATTTGTCCCTGGATCATGGGACCCTGGCAGTGGCAGGTTGCACAGGCTCCCAGGAGGGGAAGTTTGGATAGTGACCTGTGCTTGCACACAGGCTTCTTGCTGGCGGCAGCAGCAGCCTTAGCATCTCATTCCCATCTCTGGTGTCTGCGCTGATAGCCATGGCTTGTACCCGTTTCTGGAGCTCATTTAGTTGGCGCTCTGAATCCCCTCTCCTCGAGCACCACAAAACTAAGAGGCAAGAAAAAGTCTCTTGCCTCTTTGGCAGTACCAGACCTTTTCCCGAATTCCTTCCCGGCTAGCTGTGGCACACTAGCCCCCTTCAGGCTGTGTTTACGCAGCCAACACCAGTCCTTCCCTGGGATCTGACCTCTGAAGCCAGAGCCTCAGCTCCCAGCCCCCACCCGCCCGAGCTGGTGAGCAGACAAGCCTCTTGGGCTGGTGAGTGCTGGCTGGTACCGATCCTCTGTGCGGGAATCTCTCTGCTTTGCCCGCCACACCCCTGTTGCTGTGGTCTCCTCCGTGGCTTCAAAGCTTCCCCCCCCACCCCCTGCAGTCTCTGCCCATGAAGGGGTTTCCTAGTGTGTGGAAAACTTTCCTCCTTCACAGCTCCCTCCCACTGGTGCTGTCCCTATTCTTTTGTCTGTTTTTTCTTTTGCCCTACCCAGGTACGTGGGGAGTTTCTTGCCTTTTGGGAGGTCTGCGGTCTTCTTCCAGCATTCAGTAGGTGTTCTGTAGGAGTTGTTCCACATGTAAATTTTATTTCTGATGTATTTGTGGGGAGAAATTGATCTCCACTTCTTACTCTTCCACCATCTTGAAGCTCCTCCCCTGTATGTTTCCACTTATATAAAATATCCAGAATAGAGAAACTATAGAGATAGAAAATAGATTAGTGGTTTCTCAGAGTTGGAGAATTTGGGGCCATTGTATACTGTCTGTTAATGGGTACAGGGTTTCTTTGTATTGTGATGAAAATGTTCTAAAATTGAGTGTAATTATGGTTAAAAACTCCATAGATATATTTAAATCATAAAATTGTACATTTTAAATAAGTGTACTTATGTGTATGTTATATAAATAATATTTTAAACTATTATAAAATTGTTGACCTATATGCTTTTTTATTACCACTCCATAAATTCTACATTGGCAACAAGAGCATCAAAATGTAAACTATTGCCTAAAATGTCAGTGGGGTAGAGAAGCCTCACCCATTGGTGAATGCTGAAATTAAATGGCATCATCCTGCCTGTCTCCTATTTGTACTTGCTCTGGATCTATTCATCACCCAGGCTCTACATACTGTTTCTCCCTTCCCAACTTTTTCCCTAACCCCATTCCCAACCCATAGCTCCAGTCTTTTCCCTGTAGTTGAAGAAATGTCAAGCTGAGAAAACAAGAGAGCTCCAGTATCTCAATAGTCTCAGGAAAAGTCATGAGGCTTACTTTGTTTGGACCAGTGTAGGTCATATGATTCACCTCTTACTCTGAATCAATCACTGTGGCAAGAAGAGTGGAGAAATGTGTTTATTTGTTTAGGCCTATGTAACATGTCTGTAGTCCCTGAAGTCACCACTCTGGCTAGGGCAAATGGATATGCAGATGACTTCAGCCAGTCAGGTGCAATTTCTCTCAGACCACGTGGTTGAGAATGGGGTAAGTATGGTTCCCAAAAGGAAAATTGAAATGTTGTTTGTGGTAGAAAACAGAACTACTAAAGCTAAGCAGGAATTAGCCAAACAAATGGAGGCAAATGGAGAAATAAAATAGAAAAATTCAGCAGTCTATATTATGCACAACCTGGTCAGCTTTGTTAATTGGTTTATGCTTTATCTTAGGAAATATTGTCTGTAAATAGTTGTAAAAGTGAAAATGGAGTGTTCAGATTTGTATTTCAGAAAATTTATTTTGGCTGTGGTGTTCAGATTTATATTTCAGAAAATTCAGTGAGAGGCCTATTTCTCTTAACGACTAGATTTCCAGCTTCCCCTAGACCTTCTCAAAGTACCCCACCCCAACAACTCTTTAAAATCTCCTAATAATTTTGCAGTATCTTAAAAACCTCTGATAATAGAGGCTGAGTTCAGGCTAAAGCTCAAGAAGGAGCCATATCAGGGAGAAAATATATGAGAGGGGCCACCTGTACTTTCAAAGATACCTTCCTAAAATAGAGCATATTTTCTCCACACAGTAAGATCATTTTATTGATCATCTACCTACTACATTCCTGATATCGTGCAAAGTGCTGTAATGATGCAAAGATAGATAAGACACTGTTCCTACCTTTAGAGTAGTTGAAGGAAAGACTTGGCTACACTTCAGTCTATGAAAACTACCACTTGAAACTGCGTGTTCTTTGAAGTCAGATAACTGAACTTATTTAGCACTGGTTTCTGGTTCCTAGAATATTTCCCATATATAGCAGGCATTCAGCAATTATATGGTGAATAATTGTGTGAAAAGATAATATAAACTTGGTGCAATTATAGTTTAGAGAGGATCATTCTGGCTGTAGAGGTAACAGCATCCAGGAAATGCTGGCATTTACCTAGGACTTGAAAGATAGGTTAATATCATACATCAAGAGAAGGAGGTAGATAAAGAATGCATGAGAGACTTCCAGGAAAAAGTGGAAAAGAAAACAAAAGACAAAGTGGCAAAAAAAGAGAGAAAAGAATAGTAAACAAATAATTGAATTGTCTAGATTTGGATAGTTTGGAAAGATAGAAAGTAGCAAAAAGAAAAAAAAAAAGGGCTATAGAAATTAAATGGTAGCTTTTGTGTGTGTGTGGGAGGGGGTTGAAAATTTGTTCCCTGGCTAAAGAGTTTGAAGATCTTGAAGGAAGATAGGATGGAGTAAATTATTACATTTCTTGATTTGTTTTGTTCTATTGGACAGTGGGGGCAGAAGATTGGCATTGGGAATAGAAAACAGAAGGAATGACGTTAGCTGGCAAAAAAAATCATGACCTACAGAAACTTCATCATGTTTTCATTAAACTATAGTGTAGCCTTTTGCCCCAATAAAAGAAATAATAATTATTTTTCTCAATATGCATTATAGAAACGTTTCCCTAACCCATTAAATTCTCTAATAAGTAACTACCATAAGTTTTTTTTTAAGTGAATGACTGAGGACCATTTTCCAAGATTTTAATGCTACATTAACAACTGAAAAAAAACATGCTCTAAAGAAGAAAATAATTTTTTTCCTCCTGAAAAGATAAATTAAAGCATTGTCTCTTTACTTTATTTATATTTTATTTGCTATTTATCTTATTAAATATTTTAACAATTTTTCGATGCAGATTATGATGATTTTAAAACTATTGCTGTACAATTTAAATAACTAAAAAAACTGTTGTCACTTATGCTAATTATAAATGTCATCATTTTAAAATGAACACTTTAATCATCATAATTATGTTAGTAGTTTTGATACTTATTGCCTGAAGTGCTGAAGTTGAGGACAGTTAGCCATGCCTTAAGGGTCTAGTCTGGTGTTAATAAATAAAAAAAATAACTGACAGCTGATTACCTAAAAAAATTCAGGGACTAGCTTATTGTGTACTTAACATAGCAGTAGGTTGCAGATATATTTCAAATTAAACAGTCCACTTTCATTAGTTTTAGTCTTCCTCTTGGCTTGTAAATTAATACAATAATGAAGATATTTTTATTTCTTTTTTAAAAATAATGTCTGATTGAAAATATGTTTCAGCTGCATTATAAAGTGTATTTTGTATGAGTCTGGTACTCACAGGGGTTGCTCTGAATTACTGATGCCATGGCAATCATTCTTTTATGGAACAGGAATTATCTCTTCTTTACAAAAAGAAAAAAGGTGTCTCCAGGCATAATTAGAAATTGCTTATTTTATTAGATAAACAAGTGGCCTAAGGGTAATCAGTAATCCAAAGGTTATTAAGCAAATCTGAAAGTCATTATGCAAGATTACTTTTTCAAAATGGTTGCCTAGCCTTAGGTGATGTTCCTTAAGAAGTGGTATGGGATAACCTCCCTCAGAATAGTCTGATGAGAGTTTGATAAGAATGAAAATATTTGAACTGAATTTCAGATCTTCACAATCAGTATCTATGAGCAAGGCCCCCTAGAATCTGCATTTTAAAAAGCTAATTTCCTAAAAATATAGTTTTAGAATTATTTCACAGATGTCAGTAATTGCCATAGTTTAAAAAAAAAACAAAAACAGAAAACACTATTTTAAAAATGTTTTCTTAAGAAACTTTGTTTAGGGGAGCCCATTCAGGTGAACCTTGTGTAAGAACAAATAAAAACAAAAAAATAAGAGTTTAATTCTCCCTGTTGAAAATAAAGGAAGAGATTTCTTTGTGCTCCTTTTTCTTAGAGTATTTACTTTAGAAAAATTACCCTTGTAAGTACTTTCTCCTTTTTTTAAAATGTATATAAATCCTTTTGGAAACTAGATAGGTCTTCTGTCAGATTTATGACCCAGGAATGATTGTTTCAAGGACCTAGGAGATTTCTTTTTGAAATTCAGACACTAAGGAAGAAGCACCCCTATTTCCCAGTTTCTGTGAGAAGATAGGAGGCTAACTTCCCTGGGCACTTTGCTCCAATTTGAAAATCTACCTCTGTCATAAAGTCATAAAATATAAGGCTTGTCTTTCCTGTACATAAAGTCAATAAGCTAATACAGATGGTCATTGATTACTAGGTTAGGCTAGGATGAAGTATGTGTGACAAAAAGTGCTGTCAAGTCCTCTAACTTAAGGACTGATTATTATTATTTTAATCTTGGAAACCGGTTGTATCTGCTTGGCTATTAAAGGGGTGAGATTCCTTTCTGTCTTTGCAATCTCTTAGCAGATCTCCTGTGATGAATATCGCTTTTGGTGGGGGGAGGGGGCGTGGCGCACCGTGTGGCTTGTGGGATCTTAGTTCCCAGACCAGGGATCAAGCCTGGGTCCCAGAGGTGAAATCACCACCGGACCGCCAGGGAATTCCCGTAGATCACATTTTGATTTAATGCTCATTGAATAATAAAAGCGTTCTCTTTCTCTGCTAACTGTGGAGAGAATATCTAGGTTGGGAGAAGATTTTATTTTTAATTATATTTCTCCAGCACTTGCCAAGCCAGTGCCTTCGCAAGTGAGCTGGTAACATGGATATATGAAACACATTGGAGTAAGAAATTATCAATGTTAGTGACTATGGCAAGCTATAGTATTTACATTCCTGTTAATGGCATGACCATTCAATTTTTAAGCAGTAGCCAATATAAATAAAACTCCAGGTCATGGACTGCCATTTTTCAGCCTTACTTTATGAATTAGCTGTGTTCTTGAAAAAAATTGTATTGTTAAAAACAAGACAACAGGTTCAAAATGGAGTCACTTCTGGTAAGCCCCTCATCACCAAACTGAGACTTAATTACAGTTTCAGGTCTCCCAGAAATGGAATCTTAAACCAGTCAATCAGGAATTGCCTGATCAGCACTAGTTACACAATCCATCTGATAGACCCCTGCCATCTACTGCAAAGGAAAGAAACTTTGCAATAACCAACCCGCTTTTTTTTGCCTAGTATATCTTCCTTGTTTATCCTCCCTTCTGCATATAAAATTTCATTTTGTCCAGCTCCTTGGAGTGCCTTTCTGTCTAATAGATTGGATGCTGCTTGATTCGAATTGATTTCTGCTCAAATAAACCCTTAATTTAAAAAAAAAAGCCTCAGTTTATCATTCTACAGTTCTGCTGTCAGAAGAGGAAAACTGAAGGAAACCCCCCAGAAGGCCCTCAGGAGCACCAAGCAACCAGACATGGGTACCTGTTGAGCCCCTTGAGCTCGCTGCTTTTTTGGTGCCTCTGGAGGTCCTATGTAAGTCCCTCTCAGATCTTAGTTCCACAGCTTTTTGTGCTTTGAGCTTTTAGACTTTGTTCGAGCCTTTCTTTCTCTTGACTGAGTCTGGAAACTGACTAGAGTAGGACTGGGTCCAACTTAAAAACTGGACTAGATCCAGTGTGAGGCCTTGGGTGAATAAAATTGCGTTTTAAGTTGAACAAGCAGATTAACCTTACCAAAGATAATCTCAAGTGACAGTGGCCACAGGGGAGAACTATGAACTTAGGTAAGTTATCCATTTATGGGGTGCTCTAGAGAAAAAGAGATATCAGCCATGCTCACCATAAAGGGAAGAGGGAGACTAGTTTTCCTCCTGTACAGTTTCTTGTTACCAGGATGAGACTCTGGGACACCTCACTTACTCCAGAGCCTACAGATGGGTTCCTGGGAAAATTGGCAGAAGCTGGCAAAAGGTGAGAATTCTTACCAAAGTCAGCTCTCCCAAATCCCTATCTATGGTGCCTGGTTGAGAGACAAAGTTAAAATTTCACGTTGTTCCTTCCTCTCCAAATTTAGATTGGCAGGCAAAAAAAACTTTTGTAAGAATTAGATCTCTGAAATGTGACTTGTGAATTTGCTATCATGCACCCATTGATCATCAATCCTTTCTTCTCCATGGACAGCTATTGATTTCTCATTTGCATCTGCCTGTATGTCTCATTTTGTGTAGCCAGAGGTCTACTGACTGTTGCTGGCTCTCAGGGGTTAGGTGGGAAGCCTCTTGAAACCATTCAGGCTGTAACCTAATTTTCTGAAGAATTAAAAACAACTGTACTAGTCTTACAAATCTAGTCAGAAATTGTGCCAGAAACACAATTTCATTCCAACAGTCCTTTTTTTAAATTTATTTCTTATTGAAGTGTAGTTGAGTTACAATGTTGTGTTAATTACTGCTGTACAAAGTGACAGTTTTATATATATATATTCTTTTTCATATTCTTTTCCATTATGGTTTATCACAGGATATTGGATATAATTCCCTGTGCTATACAGTAGGACCTTGTTGTTTATCCATTCTATATATACCAGTTTTCATCTGCTAACCCCAAACTGCCAAGCTAATCCTCTCCCACCACCCTCCTCCTTGGAAACCACCAGTTTATTCTCTATGTCCCTGATTCTATTTCCAACTGTTCTTTTATAAACAAGCGAGCTTTGCATTATAGTGCATGTCTTGTGGCTAAAATTTTTAGATAAAAGCTATATGATCTCTGTTTGCATCTGCCTGTATGTTTCTATATGTCTGTGTATGTTATAAATATGTGATTTTTTTCTACCTCTTGATGATATTGCCAAAATTAGTTTGTAAATAGCTCTATGAAATTGGCTTAAAGGCAAACACATGTTTATATAAGTCAAGTATATACTCAGAAATATAGAAACTAACCCAAAAGTTTTTTGAGTTCACATGATCTAAGGTAATCTTTGGTAAATAAAAGCTAGTTTAAATTTGTTGATTTAATTAAAATAGGCATGTCTTTACAGTTTTCAGCATGAAATATAACACTTTTATTCTATCTAGGGTTATTTAAAGTCAAATAAGCTCATGTTATCTCTCTTAAGAATCTGTCGGGCTTCCCTGGTGACACAGTGGTTGAGAGTCCACTTGCCGATGCAGGGGACACGGGTTCGTGCCCCGGGCCGGGAAGATCCCACATGCCACGGAGTGGCTGGGCCCGTGAGTCATGGCTGCTGAGCCTGCGCGTCCGGAGCCTGTGATCTGCAACGGGAGAGGCCACAAGAGTGAGAGGCCCACGTACCACAAAAAAAAAAAAAAAAAAAAAAGAATCTGTCAACAAGAAAGATAATTAAGATAATGAACTATTCAATATCTCATGAAATTTTGTGAGTAATCTAAACATAATTGTTAAGAACAAGCAAATAGAAGATGTAAGGTAAAAGTTTATAAATGAACATTTTTTAAAGTATAATTGACTTTCAATATTAGTTTCAGGTGTACAACATAATGAAGTAATATTTTTTCTAGATTATACTCCATTTAAAGTTATTACATAATAATGGTTATATTTCCCTGTGCTCTACAACATATTCTTGTTGCTTATTTATTTTGTACACAATATTTTGTGTCTATTAATCCCATATATTTATCTTGTCCCTTCTCATTCCCTATCCCCTTTGGTAACAACTATTTTTTTCTCTATATCTGTAAGTCTGTTTCTCTTTTGTTATATGCATTCATTGGTTTTATTTTTTAGATTCCACATGTAAGTGATAACATAGAATACTTCTCTTTCTCTGTCTGGCATTTCACTAAGCATAATACCCTCTAGGTACGTCCCCATTGTTGCAAATAGCAGAATTTCACATTTTAAGGCTGAGCAATATTCCAGTGTGTTTGTGTGTGTGCGTGTGTTAAATAATGGTTCTATGAACATTGGGGTGAATGTATCTTTTTGGGTCAGTGTTTTATTTTCTTTGGTTATATGCCCAGCAGTGGAATTGCTGGAACATAAGGTAGTTCTATTGTTTTTTGAGAAACCTCCATACTATTTTCTATAGTGGCTGCCCCAATTTACATTCCCATTCCCCCAAACAGTGTACTAGGGTTCCCTTTTATCCATATTTTCTCCAACATTTGCTATGTGTACACTTTTTGAAAATTTATTTGTTATTTGTACACTTAAAAAAATATATTTATTTATTTATTTGGCTGCACCAGGTGTTAGTTGCAGCATGTGGGCTCTTAGTTGCAGCATGAGGGATCTAGTACCCTGACCAGGGATGGAACCTGGGCCACCTGAATTTGGAGCATGGAGTCTTAACCACTGGACAACTGGGGAAGTCACTATTTGTACACTTTTCAATGATCGCCATTTTGACAGGTGTTAGGAGATATCTCATAGTAGATGATGCTGAGCATTTTCTCATGTGCCAGTTGGCCATCTGTATGTCTCTTTTGGAACAATGTCTATTCAGGACTTCTGCCTATTTCTAATTGGGTTGTGTGTTTGTTTGATATTGAGTTGTACGAGATATTTATATATTTTGGATATTATCCCCTTAATCTGTCATACCATTTGCAAATATTTTCTCCCATTCAGTAGATTGTCTTTTCTTTTAGTTGATAGTTTCCTTTGCTGTGAAAAGTTTTTAAGTTTAATTAGGTCCCATTTGTTTATTTTTTCTTTTATTTCTTTTGCCTTAGAAGACAGGCTCGAAAAATATTGCTATGGTTTATGTCAAAGAGTGTTTTGCCTATGTTTTCTTCTAAAAGTTTTATGGTTTCTGGTCTTACATTTACTTCTTTAATCCATTTTGAGTTTATCGTTGTATGTGGTGTCAGGGAATATTTTAATCTCATTCTTTTGAATATAGCTGTCCAGTTTTCCCAGCACCAATTTTGAAGAGACTGTCTTTTCTCCATTGTATATTCTTGCCTCCTTTTCATAGATTAACTGATCACAAGTGCCTGGGTTTACTTCTGGGCTCTCTATTCTGTTCCAGTGATCTGTGTCTGTTTATGTGTCAGTACCATGCTGTCATGATTACTATAGCCTGTAGTATAGTCTGAAGTCAGGGAGCACGATACCTCCAGTTTTGTTCTTTTTTCTCAAGATTGCTTTGGCAATTTGGGGTCTTTTGCAGTCCCATATAGATTTTAGGATTATTTCTGTGAAAAATGTCATGGGTATTTTGGCAGAGATTGCATTGAATCTGTAGATTGCCTTGGTAGTATGGACATTTTAACAATATTAATATTAATTCTTCCAGTCCAAGAACATGGGATATATTTCCATTTCTTTGTACATTTTCAAATTCCTTCATCAATATTTTACAGTTTTCAGAGTGTAGGTTTTTCAACTTCTTGGTTAAATTTATTCCTATGTATTTTATTCTTTTTTTTTTTTTTGATACGCGGGCCTCTCACTGTTGTGGCCTCTCCCATTGCAGAGCACAGGCTCCAGATGCGCAGGCTCAGAGGCCGTGGCCCATGGGTCCAGCCACTCCATGGCATGTGGGATCTTCCTGGACTGGGGCACGAACCTGTGTCCCCTGCATTGGCAGGTGGACTCTCAACCACTGCACCACGAGGGAAGCCCTATTTTATTCTTTTTTGATGTGATTTTAAATGGAATAGATTTATTGCTTTTTCTTTCTGTTAATTCATTTTTAGTGTGAACAAAAAGGATATTTGCAGGATATTTGTGTCCTGAAAATTTACTGAATTCATTTATTAGTCCTAATAGTGATTTTTGTATATGGTATCATGTTAGCTGCAAATAATGACCATTTTATTATTTCCCTTCCAATTTGGATGTCTTTTATTTCTTTTTCTTATCTGTTTTCTCTGGCTAGGATTTCCTGTAGTATGTTAAAAGGAAGGGGCAAGAGTAGGCTTTCTTGTCTTCTTCCTGATTTTAGAGGAAAGGCTTTCAGCTTTTCACCAGTAAGTGTGTTAGCTGTGGGTTTGTCATAAATGACCTTTATTATGTTGAGATATGTTCCCTCTAAAACAACTTTGATGAGAGTTTTTATCATCAAGGATGGTAAATTTTGTCAAATGTTTTTTCTGTGTCTATTGAGGTGATCATGTGATTTTTATCCTTCCTTTCGTTAATGTGGTGTATCTCATCCATTGATTTGTGAATATTGAACCATTTTTGTGGCCCTTGAATGAATCCAACTAGATCATGGTGTTTGATTCTTTTTATGTATTGTTGGATTCAGTTTGCTAATATTTAGTTGAACATTTTTGCATCTATATTAATCAGGGATATCGGCCTGTAGTTTTCATTTATTTATTTGTTTCTTTCTTTTCTTTCCTTTTTTTCTTTTTAGAGTGTCTTTTTCTGTTTTTTTTGTTTTTTGTTTTTTTCTTTTTAGCAAAATTTAGAGTTTATTGAATTAGCACAAGAATTCAGTATATTAATTAAGAAAAGAATATAACTAATTAAGGAAGAATAGTAAAGACAGAGGTTTATGTGGCATTGAATTGGGGAAGCACCTACATGCAGATCTAAGCAGCACTGGGAAGCCCCTGGAACAGCAATCTGGAGTCCCAATTAGGAAAAGGTCCCAGGCAGTGTCTCTACCCTTCAGCCTACATGCAGATTTGCAGCTCTGGTTATTGTCTTAGTCTTAACTCGTAAGTCTTGGAGTGTTCTCTGATCCCTGGGGGCTGGCCAGGCCCTCAGGATTCAAGAAGTCCCCAGACTTACTCCCTATCTTATCTAATGATTTAGAAGGTGTGCTTGCACCACCCCTGCAGGCCTGCATGTAACTCAGCAGTTTGGCAAGTAGCCAGATTTACCCAGTCAGGGAGGCCTAGAGCCGCCTCCATAGCATGAACAAGACTACTTTACTAGCTTCCCCAACATTTGGCCTCTATGATTATTTATGCTGAAGAGTGTAAGAATAAGACAATATAACACGAGCAGTTTTTCAGATATGGTAGGATAAATAACAATTCCAAATAGTAAGAAGGAGCAATAAAATCAAAGATACAAGCAGTGGATTAAATAATGTAGAGAACAATTTTCGAGCCTTGGGGGACTGAGTAAAGAAAAAGTCCCACCAAGAATAAGAGTTATGTTTTTGTACATTAATTCCCACATCCATTAATTTGTTAGCTGCAATAGTAGTAACAGTAGAGTGTTCTAACAAAGTACAGTTACATTTACCTACAAATTTTTGTAGTAACTCTGTTTCCTGTAATATTTTCTTTAGAGGTTCAAGTGGTAAGCTAACTTTAGGAACAGGTAAAGTAGGGATTAGCATTTGAGTCCACAACAATTGTGATTGTACAGGGGAAAAGTAATATGTTGTCTCCATCCAATATATGTGATCTACATGTGCTAAACATCCTGAAAAAGTGGTCCCTAACTGATAAGTAGAAGTTGTGTTTATATCATCAGTTACAATACATATAAACTCGGGAGCAACTTCAAAAAGCATACTATAGGATTTAAGAAAAATAGCGGGTTTATGGTGGCCCTGTAGAATGAATTTGGAAATGTTCCATTCTCTTCAGTTTTTTAGTAGCTTGAGAAGGACAGGTATAATCTCTTCTTTATATGTTTGGTAGAATTCCTCTGTGAAGCCATCTGGTCCTGGACTTTTCTTTACTGAGAGCTTTTTTAATTAAAAATTTAATTTCACTACAAGTGATCAGTATGTTTAGATTTTCTATGTCCTCCTGATTCAGTCTTGAAAGTTTGTATATTCCTAGAAATTTATCCATTTGTCCTAGGTTGTCCAGTTTATTGTCATTTCACTCTTCTTAGTATTCTCTCTTTTTTTTTTTATCTCTGTGGTATTGGTTATTATGTTTCCTGTTTTATTTCTTTTTTTGGAGGGGGGTCCTCTCCATTTTGCTCTTGACGAGCCTGGCTGCATGTGTTTATATCTGAAGTGAGTCTCTTATAAGCAGCACATAGATTGTTCTTGTTTATCTTTTTTTATGCAATCCACAACTCTATGTCTTTTGATTGGAGCATTGAGTCCATTGACATTTAAAGTAGTTATTGATAGGTATGTATTTATTGTCATTTTATTACTCATTTTCTGGTTGTTTTTGTAGTTTATCTCTGTACATTTCTTCTTCTTATAGTCTCTTCTCTGGTGGTTTGATGATTCTCTTTAGTGGTATGCTTGTGTTCCTTTTTCTCTAGTTTCTGTGTGTCTATTAAAGATATTTGATTTGTAGTTACCACACAGTTCATATATGCTGACCTATAACTATAGCTATTTGTTTTAAACAAGTAGTGCTTTAAGTTCAAACACATTCTAAAAGATCTACATTTTTCCCTCCCATCCCCCAACTTTTGTATTTTTGATGTTATAGGTTATACCTTCATGTTTACCCTTTTACTGTTTATTGTAGTTATGGTTGATTTTATATATATATATATATTTTTTAATTTTAAACTTTGTACTAGTTTGTTTAAATGGCTGATCCTCAGCCTTTACCATATATTTGTCTTTATTAGTTGAATTTTTTGTTTCCTATAGATTTTTACTTATTGTTACAGGCTTTTCTTTTCCACCTAGAGAAGACCCTTTAACATTTCTTTTAGAGTAGATTTAACATTGATGAACTCTTTTAGTTTCTGCTAAAGAACTTTCTGAGTTCTTTATCTATCCTTCATTTCTAAATTATAATTTTCCTGGGTCTAATATCCTAGGTAGTAGGTTTTTCCCTTTCAGCACTTTGAATATTTCATGCCACACCCTTCTGTCCTGCAAACTTTCTGTAAAAAATCAGCTGATAACCTTATGGGAGCTCCCTTGAAAATAACTATTTTTATCTTACTGTCTTTAGAATTCTCTTTTTATCTTTAACTTTTGCCATTTTAATTATGACATGCTGTGGAGTGGATCCGTTTGGGTTCATCTTGTTTTAAACCCTCTGTGCTTGCTGCACTAAGATATGTTTCCTTCGTCACGTTTGGGAAATTGCCAGCCATAATTTCATCAAAAATATTTTTGACCCTTTTCTCTCTCTCTGCTCCTTGTGGAATTGTTATTATGTAAATGTTGATATGCTTAACGTTGTCCCAGAGGCCATTTAACTGTCCTTATTTTCTAATTTGTTTTTGTTTCTGCTGTTCTGAATGGGTGATTCCCATTATTCTATTTTCCAGATGACTTATGTGTTTTTCTGTACCAGCTAGTCTGCTATTAATACTTTCTAGTGTATTTTTCACTTCATTTATTGTATCCTTCAGTTCTGGTTTTATATATATATAATATTTATAAAAATATTACATATTATATTTATATTATATAAATACACAGTATATATTACAATAATATAAACATAATATATGATTATTATATTTACATCATATGCAATTTATATTATATATTAGAATAATATAAATATAATATATAATGATTATATTTATATTATACCAAATATATATTGTATAATATAATCACATATATAATTATGTATAATTATAATATATTATATAATTCTATATTATATATTATAGTTATATAGTATATATAATTTTATATTATTATATATAATTATAAATAAATAGTATTATATTATACAATATATAAATAAATAGTATTATAATATACAATACATAACACATAATTATAATTATATATATTTACATATATAATTATATATATTATATAATGTATATAATATGTATTTATAATATATGTATATAATATAACATGCAATATATAATTATATATTATATATAATATATATTATATAATATAATAATCAGAATTATAATAATTAACTATATAATGTATATGATATATACAATATATCATATACGTAAGATATAATATATATGTTTCTTATATTACATAATATATTATACATAACATATATTATACATTATGTATGATATGTAATATATAATATGTAATTATATATAGTATATGAAGTATATAAATATATATTGCATGTAAATTATATTACTATATAATAAATTACATTATATAATATATTACATCAATAATACATTACATTATTTTATATAATGAATGTAATATACAATATACATAATGAAATATAATATATATAATGTAATGTAATATATAATATAATATAATGTAATATATAATACATATTATCTATGATATAATTAAGATATAATTAAATATTATATGTAATATCAATAATATATATAGCAATATTGTGTTATTAATTATATAATGCATATTATATAAAATTAATAACAATATTTTAATATTACATAAATATATGATATATGATATGTGATATTTTATATTATATATAATTATATTATTTATATATTATATTATGTATTATAATATATTTATATTATACACAATATAAATATAATATAATATATATATTTATTAGAATATATTTTATACAATTATATAAAATATTAATAATATATAAATAACCATATATTTATATATTATTGTGTATTTATATATTATTATATATTATATTATTTATAGTATATTATTTATATTATATTATTAATAATATATTATTATATATATATGTGTGTGTGTCCAACAGCTTTGGTAGTAGAGCTGGATTTGAAGTGAACAATAGTCACATCTTTCCTCAGCATGGACAGGCAGCTATCACCTTGTTAGGACGTGGGGCTGGAGATGTAGTAGCTAGGGCTGGAGCTGTGTATGGGCCAGTGCTTCTCCTCTGCTCAGTAGTTATGTCTGTCTTATTGTGGGTTAGGTCAGGTCCCATGGTGCTGGAGCAGATGCCCTGTGTGTTGGGTGCAAATTGACTCAATTCCCTTTAAGTATGTCCTCTCTCCCCCTCCCAGCACTGTCACCCTCACCACTGTGGGGAGTGGTCCTAGAGAAAGAGGAACTGGTGTTGTCACTGGACATGAGTCTGAGCATAGGCTTTGCCAGTATGACCAGAGTCAGAGACCTGGACTGCTTCTGATGTGGTACCTGTGTAAGCATCAGTAATAACTGCACCTGCCCTGCTCAGATGCCCCTTCAGGTCTGAGATTCCTATGTCCCTAACAGCTGATCTCTCCCCTCAGCCTCTGCCATCCTCTCTTTGATGTGGAATTGCACCACAGTGCAGGTGGGGCCAGTGTGGGCTCTCAGGGTGGGTTGGGCCATGGGCTGTGGTAGTCCAGCCTCAGACGGAGACTGGTACTACTTCTGATGTGCTTTCTGTATAAGCAGCAGTATATAAACTACCCCTATCCTGCTCAGATGCCATTTTGGGCAGCTGTCTTCCCAGTGTGGAGCTGCATCTTGACATAGATGGGGCTGGAGCAATTGCTTGACTGAGACTGGACCACACACCAGGGCAATTGTGGGAAACAGACCAGCCACATGTTCCATCTCAATTTGCCCTCTCTGCCCTGCTTCAGGAGCAAGCAAGTATGAATGCATTCCTCACAAGTGGAGTCCAGGCTTCCCACAGCCCTCCTATTAGTCCCGTCAACCCTCCACCTAGCCAAGGGGGGTAGTCTTCCCTGTGTTGGGTAAGACTGGGGTGCCCAATATGTGGCTTAAACTGCTCATCCCCCAGGGAGGTTGTCTGTCCATGTATCTCCTTTTACCTCTAAGTCCCCTCCAAGGGGCACAGGTCCCAACCTGATTTCTTCACTTCCCTTTCCACCCAATTCTGTGTGAATCTTTCTTACAGCCTTGGTTGTACAGGCGTCTTTCTGTCAGTCTCCAGTTAAAACTCTCCCACATATAGATGTATTTTTGTTGTGTTCTTGGGGGTAGTTGAGTTCCATGCCCTCAAACTGTACCATCTTGAACTTTTCTATATAAATGAATTTTTAAACCTCAATTGTGTTTACAGTAAGTCTACTTAAAAATAGCTTCCAAAAAAGTTTTTTTTAGTAACTTGAAAATTTAAAGTTATACTGAGATAGGTTAAATGATGGATATTTATCAAAAACCTAGATTATTTCCAAATAACATAAAATACTGAAACAATTATTGAACACAAATTTATCTACTTTTGTCTTATTACATCGGACCTAAAGGTATTTCAGTTTACCAGTTAACGTGTCTTGTGTCACATTTCAAAACTTACCATGAGAAAGAATATACAACTAGAAATTATGAAAATATATTTATAAATTTACCAATCTAGAGAATACTAGTTTTAATAGACAGTCCACAATTGCTTAGCTTTTAGTTTTCACTAGGAATAAAAAATCTAAGAGTTAAGAATCCCACTTGATATACATGAAGAAAATGACTTAGAAATAATGATTTACAGAAATTAAGATTGACATATATACTCTACTATGTATAAAATAGAGAACTAATGAGAACCTACTGTACAGCACAGGGAACTCTATTCAATACTCTGTGGTAACCTAAATGAGAAGGAAAGCCAAAAAATAAGGGATTTATGTATACGTATAGCTGATTCACTTTGCTACACAGCAGAAACTAATACAACATTGTAAAGCAACTATACTGCAATAAAAGTTAATTTTAAAAAAAAAGAAAGAAAACCACTGTGTATGGAATGTAGTTAAGGAAAGCAAAATGACTGGTTGTTACAGAATAAAAGATAAAGGAAAAAAAATCCTAGGACAAAGTCTGAATGTATGTATAAAAGTTTGTAGAAGGTTTGTAGAAAGGAATTTTATGAATGGTCAAGCTGGCTAAGATTGGAATGAATTTAAGTTTTTAAAGAAAGAATTATATAATTGGTTTTCTCTCTGTTAAAAGAACAAAGTATTATTTGACTAATGGTCTGCTCTTGATAAGAGATTGTAAAAGTAATTTTTTTGTTTTTTTTTTTATCCTTTTGGAAACTTACATGAAAAGCAAGGATGTCTTATCAAAATAATTTAGTCAAAAATAAAAATAAAAAATAATAATTTAGTCTACTTCACTTTGTCATTAGCAGGTCATTGATTATTACTTAAGAAAACCAAGCCTTCTCAATATTAAGAGAGCTAAGTTTTGTTCAAAACTGTGTAACCTTCTGTATTTGCCTTTAACATCTTCTTTTGTCACTTTGGTTGAATAGAGTATTAAGTATTATTTAGTAATAATCCATGATCCTATTTAGTCAAATGTTCAAACTTTTTGATGCTTTGACAACTTCCCCAAGTCAGTCTTTTTTTTTTTTTTTTTTTTTGCTGTACACGGGCCTCTCACTGTTGTGGCCTCTCTCGTTGTGGAGCAGAGGCTCTGGACGCACAGGCTCAGCGGCCATGGCTCACGGGCCCAGCCGCTCCGCGGCATGTGGGATCTTCCCAGACTGGGGCACGAACCCGTGTCCCCTTGCATCGGCAGGCGGACTCTCAACCACTGCCCCACCAGGGAAGCCCCCAAGTCAGTCTTTTTGACCTCAAAGTTATTTTGAGGTTTCCCTGAGGGCCTGTGGAAAATCTCACAGGATTTGCCTCTCACCTTGTAAAAGAGAGATGCTAAACTAATTAAACTTACTGTATGTTAACTTACATGGAAAGCATTGTCAAATATGTGATGACAAACCTACTTACTTATATTGGTATGGATAAATGTTATTAATATAAGGGTTCTAGAAATTTTATGAAATCCCTAAAAATCTGATATGTCCTGGTATTTTATCAGTCATAATTCCAGTTACTATCTTAAAAAATGTTACATGTCACAGAAATAACCCAATTTCCTTGTCAATTCTATTATAATTAACTCTCATTAGATCTTTAACCATTGGCATTTTTAAGTCTTTTGTCATCTACAGGCAGTTTTTGTTTTACTCTGATGCTTTTACAAAAGTGAGATTCATAGAATGGACCTTACCAAGTACCCTTGGTCACCAACACTGCTGCCATATTACAAGGTGTTGAAACTTTGGTGCATATTTTACAACTAAAGGAGGCTCCACATGACATCTGGTCCTGTGCAAATACTGGAGACCTCGAAGTTAAATTGACAAGGAAGAGTAGTGGCTCACATTGAAGTAGACTGCTTCCTTTCAGGATGTTGGATCAGGAATATTTCTTTCCATTCTTCCTTCCTTCTCTGAAAAATGTTTCCTAATACTTATACCATGAAGGTCTTTATGATTCTTTAGTTCACCTTTTATCTTGCTCTGGCCTGGAAAGATAATGCCATTGTTTACATATTTAAGGGCATTGTGTGTGTGTAAATCAACCTCCAAACGACTGTTGGATTTGTCATGATTTTGGTGATTCTGTAGTTCTGCTCACCACAAAATCCTCCCTGATTTCCAATGTCTCAGTTTCTCTGGAAGAAACTCAGCCCTCTCTCTATTATGTCAACCTCTCTAATCCTGAAGGTCCATTTTCCTACCTCTGCTTAACAAGTGCAAACACAGGGAACTTGGAATGCAACCTTGGTACAAAGAAAGGAGCACAAGACAAGGGTAATCACAATAAAACCACCTGTGTGGTCTATAAACAGTTAAATTTCCCATGTAAATGATAACATACAGTATTTGTATTTCTCTATCTGACTTACTTCACTAAACATAATACCCTCAAGGTCCATCCACATTGTTGTACATGGCAGAATATTCTTTTTTATGGTTGAATAATATGTCAGTGTGTGTGTGTGTGTGTGTGTGTGTGTGTATAATAACTTTTATATCTATTTATAGGTTGATGAACACATGTATCAACAGACATGCATGTATCTATTTTTTCTGAGCATACACCTACAATTTATTGTGCATAATTTCTAGCATTGAGATTTACAATGAATATTGCTTTTTTTTTAACACCTTTATTGGAGTATAATTGCTTTACAATGGCATGTTAGTTCCTGCTGTATAACAAAGTGAATCAGCTATACATATACATATATTCCTATATATCCTCCCTCATGCATCTCTCTCCCACCCCCCCTATCCTGCCCCTCTAGGTGGACAAAAAACACGGAGCTGTTTTCCCTGTGTTATACGGCTGCTTCTGACTAGCTTTCTATTTTATATTTGTTATTGTATATATGTCCATTCCACTCTCTCACTTCTCCCCAGCTTACCCATCCCGCTCCGCATGTCCTCAAGTCCATTCTCTACATCTGCGTCTTTATTCCTGTCCTACCCCTAGGTTCTTCAGAACCTTTTCTTTTTTGTTTTTGTTTTTTAGATTCCATATATATGTGTTAGCATAGGTATTTGTTTTTCTCTTTCTGACTTACTTCACTCTGTATGACAAAATGAAGGCCTAACCATGTCACTACAAATAACTCAATTTCATTTCGTTTTATGGCTGAGTAATATTCCATTGTCTATATGTGCCACATCTTTATCTATTCATCTGTTGATGGACACTTAGTTTGCTTCCATGTCCTGGCTATTGTAAATAGTGCTGCAATGAACATTGTGGTGTATGTCTGTTTATGAATTATGGTTTTCTCAGGGTATATGCCCAGTAGTGGGATTGCTGGGTTGTGCTGTAGTTATATTTTTAGTTTTTAAGGAACCTCCATACTGTTCTCCATAGTGGCTGTATCAATTTACATTCACAACAAAACTGCAAGAGGGTTCCCTTTTCTCCACACCTTCTCCAGCATTTATTCTTTGTAGATTTTTTGATAATGGCCATTCTGACTGGTGTGAGGTGATACCTCATTGTAATTTTGGTTTGCATTTCTCTAATGATTAGTGATGTTGAGCATCCTTTCTTGTATTTGTTGGCAATCTGTATATCTTCTTTGGAGAAATGTCTATTTAGGTCTTCTGCCCATTTTTTGACTGGGGTGTTTGTTGTTTTTAATATTGAGCTGCTTGAGATGTTTATATATTTTGGAGATTAATCCTTTGTCTTCTGATTCATTTGCAAATATTTTCTCCCATTCTGAGTATTATCTTTTCATCTTGTCTATAGTTTCCTTTCCTTTGAAAAAGCATAGTTTCATTAGGTCCCATTTGTTTATTTTTGTTTTTATTTCCATTTCTCTAGGAGGTGGATCAAAAAAGATCTTGCTATGATTTATGTCAAAGAGTGTTCTTCCTATGTTTTCCTCTAAGAGTTTTATAGCATCTGGTCTTACATTTAGGTCTCTAATCCATTTTGAGTTTATTTTTGTGTATCAAGTTAGGGAGTGTTCTAATTTCGTTCTTTTACATGTAGCTGTCCAGTTTTCCCAGCACCACTTATTGAAGAGACTGCCTTTTCTCCATTGTATATCCTTGCCTCCTTTGCCATATATTAGTTGACCAT